>NW_025392175.1:0-3816 GCF_016433145.1 Gracilinanus agilis | reverse complement strand
TAATAATTAAAGAAATGCAAATCAAAACAACTCTGAGGTATCACCTCACACCTAGCAGATTGGCTAAAATGAAAGAAGGGGAGAGTGATGAATGTTGGAGGGGATGTGGCAAAATTGGGACATTAATGCATTGCTGGTGGAGTTGTGAACTGATCCAACCATTCTGGCTGGCAATTTGGAACTATGCTCAAAGGGCTATAAAAGACTGCCTGCCCTTTGATCCAGCCATACCATTGTTGGGTTTGTACCCCAAAGAGATCATAGATAAACAGACTTGTACATAAAGGTAAAGGGCTTGAGCAAAATCATTTGGGTTTCAAATGAGAAAAAGAAGGCAGGAGTGGCAATTATGATTTCTGACAAAGCCAAAGTGAAAATAGATATGATTAAAAAAGACTGGGAAGGTCATTACATCCTGATTAAAGGCAGTATAGACAATGAGGAAATAACATTGCTCAATATGTAAGCACCAAATGACATAGCAACCAGATTTCTAAAGGAGAAACTGGCAGATGTCAAGAAGAAAATAGATAGTAAAACCATACTAGTGGGAGATCTAAATATTCCTCTTTCAGATCTAGATAAATCAAATCAAACAATAAATAAGAAAGAGGTAAGAGAGATGAATGAAGTCCTAGAAAAATTAGATTTAATAGATATGTGGAGAAAAATATATAGGGACAAAAAGGAATACATATTCTTTTCAGCTGCACATAGTACATTCACAAAGAGTGGCCATGTAATAGGGCTTAGAAACATTGCAAAAAAAACCAGAAATAATAAATGTAACATTCTCAGATCATTATGTGATAAAAATAATAATTAGTAAGGGCACCTGGAAATGTAAATCAAAAACTAATTGGAAATTAAATAATATGATTCTCCAAAACCAGCTAGTCAAAGAAGAAATCATAGAAACAATCAACAGTTTCATTGAAGAGAATGACAATGATGAGACATCCTACCAAACTCTGTTGGATGCAGCTAAGGCAGTACTCAGGGGGAAATTTATATCCTTGAGTGCATATACTAACAAATGGGGGGGGGCGAGATTAATGAATTGGGCATGCAACTTAAAAAATTAGAAAGCAAGCAAATTAAAAACCCCCAGATGAAAACTAAATTAGAAATACTAAAAATCAAGAGAGAAGTCAAGAAAATTGAAAGTAAAAGAACTATTGAATTAATAAATAAGTCTAGAAGCTGGTATTTTGAAAAAAAACAGATAAAATAGACAAAGTACTGGTCAATCTAATTAAAAAAAGGAAAGACGAAAACCAAATTGACAACATCAAAGATGAAAAGGGAGACCTCACCTCTACTGAAGGGAAAATTAAGACAATCATTAAAAACTATTTTGCCCAATTATATGGCAATAAATATAGCAATCCAGGATATATGGATGAATTTTTACAAAAATAAGTTGCCTAGATTAACAGCAGAAGAAATAGAATACCTAAATAATCCCTTATCAGAAAAAGAAATTGAATAAGCCATCAAAGAACTCCCTAAGAAAAAATCACCAGGTCCTGATGGATTCACAAGTGAATTCTATCAGACATTCAAAGAGCAATTAATCTCAAAACTATACAAATTATTTGATATAGTAAGCAAAGAAGGAGTCCTACCAAATTCCTTTTGACACAAATATTGTAGTGATTCCAAAACCAGGTAGATCAAAAACAGAGAAAGAAAACTACAGACCAATCTCCCTAATGAACATAGATGCAAAAATCTTAAATAGAATACTAGCAAAGAGACTCCAGCAAGTGATGAAGAGGATCATCCACCATGATCAGGTGAGATTTATGCCAGGAATGCAAGGATGGTTCAAAATTAGGGAAACCATCCACATAA
Organism: Gracilinanus agilis; assembly: GCF_016433145.1. Lineage (NCBI taxonomy): Eukaryota > Metazoa > Chordata > Mammalia > Didelphimorphia > Didelphidae > Gracilinanus > Gracilinanus agilis. Next base: position 1,959 of record NW_025392175.1, on the reverse strand, counting down.
TTGACCATATCAACAATCTAACCAACAAAAATCACATGATTATCTTTCCTAAAAATAATGAACAGTATATACCTAAAACCATCAACAAGCATCATATGCAATGGGGATAAAGTAGAAGCCTTTCCAATAAGATCAGGAGTGAAACAAGGATGCCCATTATCACCTCTATTATTTAACATTGTACTAGAAACACTAGCAGTTTGAGAAGAAAAAGAAATTGAAGGTATCAAAATAGGCAAGGAGGAGACTAAGCTATCACTCTTGGCAGATGATATGATGGTCTGCTTCAAAAATCCTAAAGAATCAACTAAGTAGCTTGTAGAAATAATCATCAACTTTAGCAAAGTTGCAGGATACAAAATAAATGCACATATACCATCAGCATTTCTATATATTTCCAACTCATCACAACAGCAAGAGGTAGAAAGAGAAACATCATTTAAAATCACCCTAGACAATATAAAATACTTAGGAATCAATCTACCAAAACAAACACAGGAATTATGCGAAAACAACTACAAAACACTTTCCAAATAATTAAAAGTAGATCTAAACAATTGGAAAAACATTGATTGCTCATGGTTAGGATGAGCTAATATAATAAAAATGACCATTCTACCCAAATTAATTTACCTATTTAGCACCATATCTATCAAACTACCAAAAAACTTTTTTGCTGAATTTGAGAAAACTATAACAAAGTTCATTTGGAATAACAAAAGATCAAGAATATCAAGGGAAATAATGAAAAAAAAATGTGAAGAAAGGGGGCCTAGCAGTACCAGATATTAAACTATACTATAAAGCAGCAGTCATCAAAACAATATGGTACTGACTAAGAGATAGAAGGGAGGATCAGTGGAATAGCCTTGGGGTAAGTGACATCAGCAAGACAGTGTATGATAAACCCAAAGAGCCCAACTTTTGGGACAAAAATCCACTATTTGACAAAAACTGCTGGGAAATTTGGAAAACAATATGGGAGAGATTAGGTTTAGATCAACATCTCACACCCTACACCAAGATAAATTCAGAATGGGTGAATGACTTGAATATAAAGAGGGAAACTATAAATAATTGAACATAGAATAGTTTACTTGTCAGATCTCTGGGAAAGGAAAGATTTTAAAACCAAGTAAGAGTTAGAGAAAATTACAAAATGTAAAATAAATGATTTTGATTATATCAAACTAAAAAGCTTTTGTACAAACAAAAACAATGTAGCCAAAATCAGAAGGGAAACAACAAATTGGGAAAAAATGTTTATAACAAAAAACTCTGACAGGGGTCTAATTACTCAAATATACAAGGAGTTAAAGCAATTGTATAAAAAATCAAGCCATTCCCCAATTGAAAAATGGGCAAGAGACATGAATAGGCAATTTTCAGATAAATCAAAAGTATCAATAAGCACATGAGAAAGTGTTCTAAATCCCTAATAATTAAAGAAATGCAAATCAAAACAACTCTGAGGTATCACCTCACACCTAGCAGATTGGCTAAAATGAAAGAAGGGGAGAGTGATGAATGTTGGAGGGGATGTGGCAAAATTGGGACATTAATGCATTGCTGGTGGAGTTGTGAACTGATCCAACCATTCTGGCTGGCAATTTGGAACTATGCTCAAAGGGCTATAAAAGACTGCCTGCCCTTTGATCCAGCCATACCATTGTTGGGTTTGTACCCCAAAGAGATCATAGATAAACAGACTTGTACATAAAGGTAAAGGGCTTGAGCAAAATCATTTGGGTTTCAAATGAGAAAAAGAAGGCAGGAGTGGCAATTATGATTTCTGACAAAGCCAAAGTGAAAATAGATATGATTAAAAAAGACTGGGAAGGTCATTACATCCTGATTAAAGGCAGTATAGACAATGAGGAAATAACATTGCTCAATATGTAAGCACCAAATGACATAGCAACCAGATTTCTAAAGGAGAAACTGGCAGATGTCAAGAAG
>NW_025392174.1:0-1718 GCF_016433145.1 Gracilinanus agilis | reverse complement strand
TCAGAGTTTCCAAAAGAATGAGACCTATTCCACAATGTCCAAGAAATTATGTTTCCAAAAGACTAGAGAATCACATGAACAATCTGGGATCAAATATGAAATGTTCAGATTAAGTTGATGGTGTACGAACTGGGATCCAAATCAATAATAAATAGCTTAATCAGTCAAAAAATGTAACAGTACAAGAATTTAATCCTAGGCAAATGTCAATGAATAGTACCAGATTAAGAATGTAGTCATAGTGTAATACCTGAGTTATAATTTCATGTGGGTGGATTGGTATAGTAATTTTTATTATGCATGTAACCATATTAATTATGAGTGAGTTACCATATTAATTCTATGTGTCTGAATCTATTTTATAATGTACTTCATATCAAAATAATTTATGAAAAAGGCTACAGGGACCAAAGGGACACCGAAGGGGTATGTTCTGGCCTTTCCATGACAAGTAAGTCACTATTCCTTACGACAAGAATGATTCCTTCAAGTTATGACCCCTACCCTCTAAGTTTATCTTCTAATTTTAAAATCCTATCAGAGTCAATAGTCAGAGTTGGAGGTTTTGAACTGGGTGTAAACTTGAAAACATCTGTCATATGTCACAATAAAGCCAGATAAAAGCAAACATTACAAAATGACTGAAGATAAGGGCAAGTGATAGAGATAATGTGGGAAAATAGGGACATTAATGGATTGTTGGTGGAATTGGGAACTGGTCCAACCACTTTGGAAAGCAATTTGAAACATGGCCCAAAGTGTATATAAAGCAATGCCTTTGCTCAGAAACATTGCTAATATGTATGTATACGTATACATACATCCCAAATCAAAGTGTAATGATTGAATTCTTGATATAGTGTATTTTTTAATTTTTAAGTTAGTTTTTTAATCAAGAAAATGTAAACTAGCCAGTTAATTCCCTCCATAATTCAAAAGGATGTCAACATGTGTGAGCAGGACAAAAGGGAGGGAGTTCTTGTGCTACAGCCCAAAATTTACCCTTGAGACTTCATCACTCAGGACCACCCCTAGACATCCAAAGACATTTCTGCTCAGTAAATAGTCACTGAGGAAGTGTACCCAAAGTCCTCAACTACTCCTTCTTTATACTACCAGGGTAAGTGGGATGTCCTTGTGGAGACCCGAAAGACACTAACACATTCTGCCACGAGTCAGGGCCAATATAGCTGCTGAGGACATGGTAGATAAAATTCATTGACTTCCCTTACCTGAAAGAGTTTTTATTTACACATGAACAAGGAGAAGGTCTCTACTCTGCCTGAAAAGCCAGCCTACTGAGATGCTCTGAGATCTGGAAGTAAATTACTTTAATTTAGAAGTTGGATGATCTTCTAAAACTAAGTTTTAAGAAGAGTTTCATACAAAAATATTACAGTTCAATATTAATTTTTCATAAAAGGAAAAATTCATATATGCAAAATATTTAAATCAGTCTTTTTGAAGTGGCAAAGAATTTGAAATGGAGAGGTTGTCAGTATATTGAGGAAATGTCTAAACTTTATTACAGCATGAGTGTGAAGGAATACTATTGAGTAAGAAATGATGAGGGTATAGAAAGACCTATACAAACAGATGCAAAGTAAAGTGAGAAGAACCAGGAAAACAATGTACACAGAAGCAACAATATTAGGAATATAATCAACTATGAAAGACTTAATATCTGATCAATGCAATAATTCAACACATTAAAGACT
>NW_025392173.1:0-5872 GCF_016433145.1 Gracilinanus agilis | reverse complement strand
GTTTTGTGTGTTTTGGTCAGGAGAGGTTAAGAGCTGCTTCTTACTCTGCCGCCATCTTAACCCGGAAAACCTACTTCACTGTTTTTATTACCTTTTAGCAACATGTAATTTCCTTCCTTATCTCTTTTAATGAGATCAGTTTTTACTTTAGCTTTGTCTGGTGTCATGATTGCTATGCCTGCTTTTTTTTTTTTTTTTTTTTTTTTTTTTTTTTTTACTTTAGATGATGCATACCAGCCTTTTACCTTTAATCTATGTGTGCCACTTTGCCTCAGATGTGTTTCTTGTAAACAACATTAAACAGGATTCTGGTTTTTAATTCACTCTGTTATCCACTTCCATTTTATGAGTGAGTTCATCTCATTCACATTCAGCGTTATGATTACTGTGTATTGCCTTCCATCATATTTATTCCCCGTAGATTCTGCTCTATTACCTTTCACTTTATTCTTCCTCACCAGTATTTTGCTTTTTGTAGCTCCCTCACTTCCCCTGCCTCTACTTACCTCCCCCTTCCCTTGTCTTATTCTCCTTCTACTTCTCTGTAGCACAAAATAGAATTTTATACCCCACTGAGTAAACTCATTTTTTCCTCTCTGAGCCAGTTACAATGAGAGTAAAGTTTAGGCATTGCCCATTACTATCCTTATCCTCTCCTCTTCATAATGATTTTTATGCCTCTTTATTTTATATAATTGACCCCTTTCTATCTCTCCCTTCTCTTTTTTCTCAGTGCAATCCTCTTTTTAATCCCTTGATCTTTTTTACATATATCATATACATATCATCTCATACATATGTCATTTCATATCATTACATATACATATATACATATATACACACATCGTATCATAATCAGCTTACGTCCCCACCTTCTTTCTAAATATATTCCTTCTATCTACTACTAAGAGTAATTTTTGAAAATTACAGATATCTTCTTTCCATGTAGAAATACAAACATTTTGACCTTAATGAGTCCCTTAAATTTTCTCTTTCTTATTTACCTTTTTAGGCTTCTCTTGTATCTCTCATTTGGACCTCATATTTTTAGTTTAGGTCTATCTTATTCCTCAGGAATGTTTGGAAATCTTCTCTCATATTGCATGTCCATTTTTCCCCCTGAAAGAATATACTCAGTTTTGCTGGACAGGTGACTCTGGGTTGTAAACATAGAACTTTCACCTTCCTGAATATCATATTCCATGCCTTCTCATCCTTTAATGTTGAAGCTGCTAAATTCTTTGTGATCCTGAATGTAGCTCCATGGTATTTGAACTGTTTCTTTCTGGCTGTTAGTAGTATTTTCTCCTTAGCTTGGGGTCTTGAATTTAGGTATTATATTTCTGAAAGTTGTCATTTGAAGGTTTCTTTCTGGAGGTGATCTGTGAATTCTTTCAAATTCAATTTTATGTTCAATGATATCTGGGTGGTTTTCTTTTATAACTTCTTGTTTTATGATTTCCAAGTTTTTTTTAATCATGGCTTTCAGGTAGTCCAATAATTTTTAAATTTCCTCTCCTGAATGTATTTTCAAAATCTGTTGCTTTTTCAATAAGATATTTCAAGTTTTCTTCTGTTGTTTTTTTTTGTTCTTTTAATTTTGTTTTATTGTTTCTTGATTTCTCATGAAATCATAAGCTTCTAGTTGTTTAATTCTAATTTTTAAGGCCTGATTTTCCTCCCTTGGCTTTGGCTTCTCCTTTTTCATTTCTTCTTGCATTGCTTTAATTTCTCTTCCCCCTTTTCCTCTGTCTTTCTTAATTGGTTTTTGAAGTATTTTTTGAGCTCTTCCAGAATCTGTGCCCACGTCTTTCTTTTGGACTTTGAATGTGTTTGCTTTGCTTTCACTATCCCCTTCTGTGTCTGTACCTTGTTATTTGTCTCCCTAAAATTCCTTTAGAGTTAAGTGTTTTTTTGTTGTATCCTCATTTTCCCTATCCTTTTTATAGGTAGTTCTTCCTTGATGCTACCCTTCGCTTATTTTCTGGATTTCTGCCAGTTTCAGTTCTTCCAAGATGGTATGATGGCCTCAATGGTGAGAGCTCTGAGGACCACCTCCCATTGCTGATTCAATTAACCCTTGAGATTCTGATAGCTCAAAGACTTGCCTCAGGCTTGAGCATAAGCTTTTGATCTTACTCTGAGCTTGATCAGGTCAGGAACTGCTCAAATTCTAGCCTCAGTCTTAGGTGTAAATTTTTGGTCTCACTATGCACTTGATTTAATCAGGCACACAGTTGATTGCCCTGTCTTAGAGCTCTACTTTGAGCTTTTGGCAAAATGATCTAGACCTACTTTGAGTCTACCAACTACCCCAAACTGGGATATATGTCCTTGCCACAGGTCCAGACTGGGACTCCTGGCTTTGCTCTGGGCCCCTGAAGACCAGTCCACTTCAGCACAGACTGCCCTGGGTTGAATTCTGGACTTCCCCACAGGTTTAGAATTTCAAGGGGTGTGGAATGGTTGGAGCTCTTTTTGCCCAGGCAGGGTTTCACAGTCTGGATGCTGACTTGGGCTTGGGTTTCAAACCTGGGACAACAGATGTGGGTTTGGGGTGTGTGGCTTGCTCTTTTCTCCTTGCAATAGCCTCCTGATGACTGTGCTCCCCTCTTACCCCAGTGCCCCAGATGTTGTCTGCCTACCTTTTAGATTTTTCTTTTCTTGAAAGTTGTTTCACTCTGTCTCCTTGTTGGTTCTTTCTCCCCTATATTTGTTTTGTGGCATTATTTTAATATTTGTTAGGGAGGATTCTTTGCTTTTCTTTGCTATCTTGGCTCTGCCCCTGTAACTATTGCACTGGTTATTGAACTATCACAGTTAAAATATGATAATTCCACTAACATCCATATTGAATATAGGCTATTATCAAAATCATTTCTACTTTGTTTCTATCTTTTGTCTTCCTTCCAGTATTATCCATAAATGATCTTCTTTATGAGCCCTTTTCAAGTCTGCTCCATCCTCTTTTGGGGTCCACCTGCCACCCAGCTCTCACCTGTGGATCCAAGAAGTTGTGGCCACACTCTTAACAAAACTATCTTGGCAGGCAGGCTAAATGAGGTTGAGGGTAACCAAAGGACTCAAACCCATCAGTGAATTAGGGAGATGACTACCCTAAGCATATGAAAACTTCTCCCTGTGGAATGGGCATATGAAAACAATTTGTTCCAGTGGTCATGAAGCAAGTACATGTACATAGAGTTTGGTCAAAAATCAAAGATGCCAACATCATCCATTGCATCCTGGGTTTTTGCCAGTCTACTTGACTTTTGTTTTGTCACTGAGAATGAGGTTGATGTCTTTATGCAACTTTACCTCATTTAAATCAAATAAGCAAATCAAGATAACATCTAATCAAACTTTCATGGATCTCACAGCAATTTTTATGCAAGCTCATAGATTTTTTTTCTCAATCTATAACTTTAGTTGTTCTCTAACACCAACCCAATCTCATTGTTACCTCATTCTAGAAATAAGGAAACTGAGGGGCAGTTAGGTGACTCAGTGGATTGAAAACCAGCCACAGAGACAGGAGGTCCTGGGTTTATATCTGGCCTCAGGCATATCCTAGCTGTGTGACCCTGGGCAAGTCACTTAACCCCCATTGCCTAGCTCTTACTGCTCTTCTGCCTTGGAACCAATACACAGTATTGATTCTAAGATGGAAGGTGAGGGTTTAAAAAAAAAAGAAAGAAAGAAGGAAACTGAGATCCACAGGGTAAATGATTCTTCTTAGGCCAAATAGGTGGTAAAAGGTAGAGTCAAGATTTATTTCTCCCTCGACTGCTTTTTGTTCTTTTTCATTAGGCAATTTTGGTTGCCTTTTTTTTTTTTTTTGCCTCCTTAATGTTAAATATACTTGTTCCCTAAACAGGTGTTTTCCTTGGCTGGTGAGCAACTCATTGACATTAGTTAAACTTTGCTAGATGATAGTAACAGTCAGACACAATATCTTTACTTTTATCCATTTCCTGTTTTTCAGGGCTAGTGGATTGTTAAACAACTTTTGAGATAGCACCAACTTGCCTTATTTAGCATTCAACTACCAACAGCACTCTCAAACTTCAATTCTGGTTGTGAGAAGAGCAATTCAGGGAAGAGTGGGAGGTACCAGGCCTGGATGTACCTGCTAGTTATTTCTCATGAAGAGTTTAATTAATTTTGGCATTAGAAAAGGTAAATAGAAGCTTCTAGGTGCTCTAAGCAATATATGGAATTTTAAGAAATAGCCTAGATGGAAATGAGAAAAGTATCTGAAAGATTGGTTGAAAGAAAAGTGTTGTGAGTTAGAGCAATAGCGAATGCAATCATTCAAATGAGTCCAGGAAGAGAGAGAGGAGGTGGGGAGGGGAGAAGAGCTCAGAGAGGGAAAGATATAGAAAAGCAGTAAAAGAAAAAGGATAAGGAAAGAGAAAGGATTTAGAAAAAGAGACGTGTTCCTAATAGACACAAGTGGTGCAATGAATGGAGTGCCAGGCCTGGAGTCAGGAAGACATAACTTCCTAAAAGTTCAAATCCAGCCTCAGACATTTACCAGCTGGGCAAGCCACATAATCCTGTTTGCCTCAGTTTCCTCATCTGCAAAATGATTTGAAGAAGGAAATAGCAAATCACTCTGGTATCTTTGCCAAGAAAACCCCAAATGGGGTCAGGAAGAGTTGCACATAACTGAAAAACAACTAAACAGAGAATAAGTGGGAAGAACCACATGGAATACTTAGCTTTGAAACTTTTTTTTTTTTTTTTTTTTTTTTTTTTTAAGTCTAAGGTAGCCAGGGAGGGATTTGTTGGTCCAGGTTCTAGGAGGCCAGAAGTGGCCTCAGTAAGCAAAGTTCGATGAACTCTGCTCTGAGGGAAAGAGTTGTTTGCCCTGACCCCTACCCCCTGCCTTTGGTATGTGGGTGGCCCTGGGACTCCAGATATTACCTGTGGCCAGACAGAGGTCAGACCAACCCCCCCCCCCCCTTATATCTTGTTTCAGGTTCCAGGGCCACAAGAGACAGAGCTGGCCGGGAAGGTTGGGACCAACAAGGTCATGACAGTCCAGCAGCTGGCTCTTTACTGGAATATACAATGTCCCCTTTCCTGAGGTCAAGGTGCACATCCATCCCCTGAGCCCAGATCGTGTTCACCTGAAATCCAATCGCTCGCCTCCTCTGGAAGACAAGCTGTCTTTCCTGAAAGTGCTGGCACTTCAGAAATGAGAGTGGACGAGATCACCATCTCCTTTTTCAACATATTTGTGACCCACATGTCTTCCAGTCACCCCGATCACCCTCCCAACGTCTAGCAGGCTCTCCCATTTCCATCCGAGAGCTGGGAGAAGGGGGGGTGCTCTTTGTTTGGAGAGCTTGATTCCTCTCTCTTGAGAATTGATGGCTAAGTTTTCACTCTGAGAAATTCTATAATGGGCAGAAAGATGAATGTGGAGGAAGCGAGGAGCTCTAGCCTTTCCTCTCACCCCCTGCACTCCAAGAAGTTCTATCAGCACCATCCAAGGTCTCAAAAAAAGAAAAGATCCGCAAGAAGTAACTTTTCAAAGTGCTGCAAAAATCCCTTGAACTAGGATCTCCTCACCATCTTGGTGTCTGGGGATCCTTCAGCAGTCTGGTCCAGACTCTTTGTTTCCCTTCCAGTGTTTGACTTTCCAGTGAATAGTCTCAGCAAATTGCTTCAGGGATCGCCTGATTTGCTCTTCTTGCTGTCCAAGAGACTCTCAAAAATCTTCTCTAGCACCATAATTTGAAATAATCTTATTTTAAAATAATTGAAGGTAATACTATGTTTTGGGTAGTATAATAATAATAAATGTATTTATATATAATATATAAAAGTATAAATAAAAATATATATGTATTTGATATAAATG
>NW_025392172.1:0-2919 GCF_016433145.1 Gracilinanus agilis | reverse complement strand
GCTTTCTCGATGCAGCTCTGCAGGTCACTCAACAGGTCGACGCACTCGGCGGGAGCCTGCGGGGAGGGTGTGAGGCAAGCTGGGAAATGGCCAAGGCCGAGACCATCTCCTCGCATCCAGGACCCCAAGGCCAGGGCCATGCGAGAGAGAAGGGACGCGCCCAAGGCCCCAGTCCTGCCTCAGGGAGCCCAGAGAGGGACGGGTTCTGGGGGCCCGTGGGGGTCAGCTCAGCCCTAGGGGGTAGAGCCCCAAGCCCCGGGTTCGAAGTCTGCCTGAGGCACTGCCGCACCTTGAACAGGTGGAGGCCCACCAAAAGCAGGAGCTGCTGAAAGGCCGTGATCTCGGCCACGCGGGCGTCCTTGGCGCGCTGCTGCAGGCGATCCACGGACTGCAACATCCTGGGGGGGGTGGAGGGGGGCAGACAAGGGTCAGCCCAGGCCCTCTGGCCACCCCCCACCTTCCCAGAGGTCGCAGGGCCCAAGACTGGTGGCCGCCCGGCCTCACCGATCCCAGGCCGCCTTCTCCTCGGCGCTGAAGGGCTTCACAGGCCGCACGTTCTTGCTGTGGGACAGCAGGGAGTCCGCGTAGCGCACGAGGCAGTGCGTCCAGAGTCGGCCGTCCGCCATGGCGCCGTGGCCCAGCTTCCCCTTAGCGGGGCCAGCAGCCGCCTTGGGGGCTTCTTCCAACAAGGGCAGGACGTTCAGGGTCTGCAGCAAACTGTGACCACAGGCCGGAGGTCAAGCCTTCATGGCGGCCCTCAGCACCGTCCAGAGAACCCCCCCCCCCCATGACCTCAAGCTGGCACCTGGCCACCAAGTCTGTTCCGTCCACCATTGGCCTCAGCAGCTGGCATAAATTAGTTTCAAGATGTCAGCCTGTGCCAACTGCCCACTAGGTGCCAGGCCCGTTTCCCCAGAGGGAGAGGGAGAAGGTCTGGGAAGAGGGACCCCTCCACCCCCGCAGGGGGTCAGTCAGTCCTGGAGGCCACAGGGAGTTGCCTGACTTTGTGGGGGAGAGACCAGGGCAAGGAAGAGGAGGCAAAGTCCCGAGGCACAGAAAGGAAGAGTGGGGCTTCGGGGAGACACCCAGAGAGGAGCCAGCCTAGGTGGTCAGAGGGGCTGAAGTGAAGAGAAAGGGGGGGCCGAAGGCCACCTCTCGGCTAACAGAGAGGACACGGACTGAGGGGGCAGCACTAAGAGGTCCGGACTAGGGGCGGGGGGGGAGGCCCTCAGTGGCCAGGGCAGGCTCCATCCAGCCCAGCAGGGGAGCCTCAGGTGGGGCTGCCCTTCTCACCTCTGGCCGGCGGATGACCAGCGTCGGGGTCAGCAGAGGGATAGGTGGCTTGTTAGCTGGAGAGTGGCCGCCCAAGGGTGGAAGGGCTGCTGGGAGGAGCTGGGAAGCTGGCCTCAGGGAGCCTCTGGCCCCAGCCAGGGAGCGGTCACTGTACCTGCCCCGAGGGCACGCTGTAAAGGCTGGCCATGCCAGGGGCACAAGCAGGCTTTGGTGACCTGCCTGTGGTGAGCCAGGAAGGGGCTGGACCGCGAGGCCTTGACCCAGGGAGCACCCACCTGAAGAAGGAGTTGCCCGCGGCATCTCGGGTCTCCCCGTCCAGCGGCACCGAGAGAGGCTGCTCTGACTCGGGGAGGTCCTTGCAAGGTTTCTTGGTCTCAAAGAACGAGTGGAAAAAACAGAACCTGGCGGAACGGGGAGAGAAGTTCCTGGAACCTGAGGTGGCCGGCCAGGGAGGGTTGGGGCATGGCCAGGTGGCAAGGGCCTGTCACAGCCTCTCCTCTCCCTGGGGGCCTTGGGCCACGTGGCTCTAAGGGTCCCCATCTAGAGCCAGGATCCTAGGACGGCTTCCTCAAGCACGTCCCGGCTCCCCCGCCCCAGGGGGAGAGCCTGAACGCCTCAGCCTGGCCATGCCTACACACTATAGGCTGCTGCGGGCGCGAGCTCTCAAGAGGGATCAAGGTTGGCAGCCTGGGCTAGGCAGACGGAGAAGAAACCCATGCCAGCCTGGAGGAATCAGCTCCCTTTCGCTCAGGTAGCTGAGGAGGTGCTGCCCGCCCCGGAGAAGAGAGTGCCCCCTCGGAAGTCCCCTGCGCATTCTCAATTTCCCCACATACAAGTGGGATGAGCCCAGAGAAGGGAGCCCCCCCGCCCCCCCAGGACCCGGATCCCAGCACGTGACTCTCGGGCTCCCCCACCTGGTTATGCCCAGGACGAAGGCCTCGTCCTTCACCACCTGGGGGTTCTCCACGATGCTGGTCAGTCTCTGGATGAGCCACTTGCGCAGACGGAACACGGACTTTTCGGTCCTGCTGGTGGAGACGGACAGGTCAGTCCTGGTGGCCTGGGCTCAAGGGGGGCCAGGCCCAGGCTGTGGGCTCTGTTCAGGGGATGCCCAGGCACTCACGTTGGCACGTGCCCACCCTCGTCCTCCGCCGCATTCTTCTTTTGCCGGCTGGTGCTGAAGTCAAGGCAGCTGCCAAGGTCGGGCCGGAGAAACATGTCCTGCAGCCAGCTGGTATAGCGGCGCAGGGCCTCGGGCCCCAGGTGCCTCACCACCGGCCACAGGCTGGGCACCACAGGGTAGCCCTGGTTGGTGAGGGATGAGAAGGCCACCAGCACAGCCAGCTGCTTCTCGGGGTCCGCACAGCCCTCCAGGAAGGAGTCCACATACTTCTCCATCTCTGGGGCAAACTTGAATCTCGACGGGAGCTGGAGGGCGAGGAGGCGGCCATCAGCAAGGGCCCCTGCCGTGCCACAGGGAACCTCGTACCTGCCTCCCCATCCGCCTAGGCTTACCTGAGCCGACAGCACGTGGTCGCCATAGTGACGCATCACCTCTCCCCGGAGGACCACAGGAAGCTGCTCCAGGGACAGCAAAGGCAGGGCAGCGCCCAGCAGGCGGAAGGC
>NW_025392171.1:0-1343 GCF_016433145.1 Gracilinanus agilis | reverse complement strand
TGACTCTGAAACATTTCTGCTCCTCTGACACTGCTGACTTCAATGGAATACAGGGGGAGAAAGCTCCCAATCACCAGGTCCCCATCTCTGGAAAGGCTGGGACTGGTTTTTGGGAAACAAGGAGACTTCTCTGTCTTGTGCACAGATGACAGCTGTGTGAGCATCATGAGGAGGACTGGAATCATGTGGGACAACCTTCTGTGAATCTTGGGCAGCATTACTCTGAACATGAGTTCAAGTCCCAAGACTGAGGGGCATCTAGTAGTGCCTAACCCTAGCACAAAGTTGTCTCCTTGAGTCTTATTCTAATGGTCAGCTGTCCAGCAAATGAAGCAATACCCTTGAATGCTAAGACCTATTTCGTATGCCTAAGGAATCACAAAAGAACATGAGGCAGGCTTAAGTCTTGGGCAGTGATGGCAGGAGGGGAGTATTTAAGCATCACTGCCTCTTAGACTGAACCCTTTTCCTCTTGTTCTTGTTTTCCATCATGGCCAGGTGTCTGGCTTTTCTGTTACATCAGTCCCCATCCTCACCCAGGGAAAGCTCTGGGGACCAGGTCAGCCTGAGGCATCTCCAACTTTGTCCCTGAGTCTAAGGGGAGAACCAATATAGGTGTGGAAAATATGTTTTGCATTCTCCTTCCTTTTTCCTAGAAGAACTCAAGGGATCAAAGTAACTTTACATTTCTTAAGGGGCTTATTTTCTGTGTAATGTTTCCTTCTGCTCAGCTGGTGGTCCATATGTGTCCCTGTATCAGCAAAAGCCACATGGACTCCAGGCCTGACATGAGCTCTTACATCAGATAATATTTTCTCTGAGGTGATACTGAGCTTTAGGCTGGAGTAAGTGTGAGTTAATGAGATCACAAACTCTCAGTGATGGCAGTCAGGCCAACAGCCTACAAGACATGGTCTTGCTGTACTCACACTTGTAACAATGTAATACTTAGAGAGTTTTAAAGCTTGCAAAGCACTGGATGTATTATCTCATTTGATTTTCAGAAAAACCTTGTAAATTAGGTGCTATTGTTGTGTCAATTTATGAATTAGGAAATAAAGGCACAAAGCTAATAAGTGTCTGAGCAAGATTTCAATGGAGGTTTTGCTGACTGTATGTCTAATGCTATTATTATGATACTAGCTGTCTTCCACTTGTGTTCACCTTTGGCTATGCAGTCCAAGCCTGACACAAGTAGGGAGGCAGAGTGATTCTTGCTAATTCTTGTCCTGGGCCCTGAATGACAAGTCTCCTTCCCTACCCTCCCCTACTATCCCATTACAATAACAGAATATTACATATAAGAGAATATCAGCGACAAAAGGGCTCTCTGAGTTTGTCAG
>NW_025392170.1:0-3932 GCF_016433145.1 Gracilinanus agilis | reverse complement strand
GAAGGAAGGAAGGAAGGAAGGAAGGAAGGAAGGAAGGAAGGAATGTTCTTGCTCAATTCATCATGGTTTCTCTGAACCATCATGGTACAACTGGGATGCAGGAATAGTTGTGCTGCTGCTATTCACCTGCCACTAAGATGACCTTTTACCTATCAACCTAACCTAATATTACAGTCCTTAAATAATTCAATCACAAATGCGTACATGCAACATTGGTCCCAGGTCTGCTCATGGTGCTTTGGGTTCTTCTTTTTCTATAGTTTCATCATTGCATAAGGATATTCTTAATTCCTCCACTTTGGGGAAAGGAACATTCTCCCTAACTCATGCAAAATTGCTTAGCCCTTATCGCTCTTCTGCCTTTGAACCAATACTTAGTATTGATTCTAAGATGGAAGTTAAGGGTTTAAAAAAATTACAATAATAACATCAGACAATCATCTCGTATTTTAAAGTTTGCAAAGCTCCTTATAAACATTAATTCCTTTGAGTCTCCCAACAATCAAGTGAGGTAAGTGTTATTATCGTTCTCATATTAAAGAGAAGGAAACAAAATTCTCAAGAAGAGGCTAAATGATTTGTCCAGGGTCTGGGGCAGAATTCAAGGCTACATATTCCTGACTCCAAGATATATACTACTTTATGTAACATTTTCTGAAAATAAGGCAAGCTGAATCTAATTATATGTTACGTTCTACTTCCCTTGTACATAGTTTCTCTTGAGAGTCATGCATGTGGTTATTATAGAGAGGTGTTAGATGCCATGAAATATTGTTTTTGCAAAGAAAGATCTTTTATTATTTTTTTCAGTTCCAAATGTTCCCCCCTTCTAACTTTACATACACCCATTAAAAAGGCAAACTATATGATACCTATTGTGCATGTGAAGTCATGAAAAATATATTTCTATATTATCTATGTTGCAAAAAAGGAAGAAAAATAAAGTGGCAAAAAGTGCTTTAATCTGTACTCAGTTTATCAGTTCTCTCTCTGGAAGTGAATTGCATTTTTCATCATTGGTCACTTGGAATTGTTGTGGAGCAGAATGCCAAAAAATCTACAAGAACTCAAATACTAATATTATTACCCACCCAGAAAAGACTAAAGCAAAAAATTCTGCCTTAACAACCTATAGAAGTATACCAAGAATAATTAATATGCATGTGACACTTCCTTCCTGTCTACTAATGGAAATGTGTCTACCAGACTGATCTTCCCAACCGGTGCTTCCCCTGGAAGTAAAACATTTAATTATTAGTTTTCTACCTAGAATTTTCTACCCACACATAGGCAAACAGAAGATGAATAAGAAACGTGAGGTGGAAATTTGGTCAGAGTCATCATTTGCTGGTTTATGGAGAGATAAGCAATATGAACAAAAGGATTTGAACTCTCTAAACTACACCTTTAAGAATAAAGAGCTAAAAAGAGAAAGTCGACCAAGGAAAGTGTGGCAGCTTCAGAGGAACAGTATACCTACCATCTGCATTTAACCACATATGTTAGTTAATAGTGAAGCTCTTGGCTTGTGTGTTTTTTAATCTCATTCATACCACCTAATTATTCCCTATTGTTTCCCCAATCATGCATGTCCTCAGTGATACTCCTTATGCTATTCTTTAAGCATGGCATCACTGGAAATGTGCTCTCAAAGTATCTTATGACAAATTCAGATGGCCTGGGGAAGAGAATCCATCTTATGGCTGCATTGAGAGGTAGAAGTTAGAAGCTCTGTGATACCATAAGATTATTAGCATGATGGATGCCATGATGATGGTTATGAGAGAAAAACAGAAAGGAGTTCAGCTGGAATGTATCCACCCAGGGGTAATGAGGAAGAGGAAGTGTACCACCTGATAGCTTTGTATTTCAGTTAATTGTTGTGTATGATTGTTGTGTTAAGCTTAGTGTCTATACTGTTGATGGTGTATATGAACTGTAAACACCATAGGAAGTGCCCTGGGATACCAGTGCCCTGGAACAAAGGACCAGAGCCCCATCTCTCCCACTCTCCCAGTTGCAGTAATACAAATAGTCCAAATGGACACATTTTTAATATGACTTTCACACATACATTCATACATATATACACACATACCTAGGTAGGATATTTGTGTTGTCCAAGTAGGTTTTGTGTGTCTACATGGGTTATCTAAATGAAGGTCACAAAGATGATGCAGAAGAAGGAAGAAGAGAGAACTCACAAAATAATTCCTTTATGAAGATCTAGAAAAAACAACAGACTGAATCTTAAGCTAGAATTCCAAGAAAAAAATGTTACAGCTGAGGCCAGGATGAGGAGATAGAAAGAATGTTTTGAAGACTCTGGGATCAAGATCTAGACAGTAACAGTAATGTAGAACATGCCAGCACAGGAAGAATCTGAGCACTAGGGCAAGAAGAGGTCCCAAATCCAGAATGAGAAAGGGAGGAACAAAGGGGTAGATTAAGGGAGAAATTAGTTAGTAAAACAAACTCTAAGGACATAAAAATATTTATAGTGGCTCTTCCCCACCCCCCACCAAAACCCTTACCTTCTGTCTTATTCTGTCAATACTGTATATTGGTTCCAAGGCAGAAGAGTGGTAATAGCCAGTGACTTGCTCAGGGTCACACAACTAGGAAGTATCCAGGACACATTTGAATCCAGGATTTTCCTTCTCTAGGCCTGTTTCTTAACCCATTGAGCAATCTAGCTGCCCCCCCATAGCAGCTCTTTTTGTAGTGGCAAAGAATTGAAAACTGAACGGGTACCCACCACCCACTACCAGTTCCCCAAGGGAATGAATGAGATGACTGAAAAAGTTAGGATACATAAATGTGATGGAATACTATTGTGCTACAAGAAATGATGAAGGGAATGATTTCAGAGAAACCTGGGAAGATTTATATGAACTGATACAGAGTAAGGTGAGAAAAACCAGGAGAACAGTTAATATTCCTTGACAACTATATCATAAAGACAAATAAATTTGAAAAACTTGAGAACTCTAATCAAAGCAATGATCAAACATGGAGAGATTGAGTCTTCTCTGTGGGAACAAGATATCCTAGCTCAAATAACAGACATCTTTATCTCATCCAAAGAAAAATTCTCAAGAGAGGCCAGCTGGAAGTCAGGGACACACTGGGAAGCTTTTCCCTGTGTTAGCTTTCCAAAGTTTGTTCTTTTTCTTTGAATTTCACCTTAAAAAGGTCTGGGACTACTTGTGTTCTTTCTCCAAATTAGAAGAAACATCTCCCTTCTCATCTTTGTCCAAGTTAGAAGAAACATCCCCCTTCTGATCTTCACTCAGGAATGAAATGGCAAATCAAATAATCCAAGTTTGAACACACACACATCCAGATATTTGGCATTTACACAGATGTTCCTTTCTTCTGCTGACTTAATCATCTTAACATTGTCCAGGTCCTCAGTTCAACTTTCTTTATTGATTTCTTTCTTCCTGTCACTGTGATATGGTCAGTACATGGATAGGATGGAAAAAAAGATAAAGTAGGATTTTATCTTGCTGTTTCAGGAAATTATCTTCATCATCTTTTAGCAGTTGCCTACAAAAATCAACATTAATTGACTTAAAATTTCTGTCAAAGCCACAAAGCATTAAATATCCTTTTCCCCTTTCAGTTCCACACATGCTAGCTTTTTTTGATTGACCAATTTAATATATAACATAATACTTATGGTCTGTTATAAAGATGTAATAAATTATAATAAATATGTTTATACAAGAGAAACAAATTCTCACATTAGTTATATCTAAAAATCTATGCCTTATTCTTTTTTCTCCATTCCTTCCCACCCTTCCCCTCCCCAAGAAGATAGGTAGTATGTTATTATTATATATATATATAAAAATTATCTATGCTATTATATATAATATATGATATGATATAATATAACATAACATGATATGATATGATATAATACA
>NW_025392169.1:0-6543 GCF_016433145.1 Gracilinanus agilis | reverse complement strand
GCCCCTGAGGTCAAATTTGAACCCAGGACCTCCCATCTCTGGGCCTGACTCTCAATCCACTGAGCTACCCAGCTGCCCCCTTATATAAGTGCCTTAGAAACCTGTAAATGAGCAGAGTTCTGAGGAGCCTAGATTTAGAATTGGGAGGCATTTCAACTCAGCTTACTTGTTAGGAACATAGTAGAAAAAGCAACTAATAATAGTAAAAATGTTAGCATGTGTGCATACAGGGCTGTAAGGTTTGCAAAGTGTTTTTTATATGCTAGCTCCTTTGACACAACCACCTTGTAAGTAGATGGTTTTATTATCCCTTTTTTATAGATGAGGAAACCGAGGCATTGGGGACTTGCCCAGAGTCACCTATTTTAGGTAGGATTTGAACTCATGTTTTCTTGACTCTTGTGTCTGAGGCACTGTCCATCTAGCTGCTTTGTAGTCTTTGGTCACTTCTTAACCCAGTAGGCAATGGGTGAAAGTGACTGGAAGATTTTAAAAGCTTCTAATCAATCCATCAACAGGCATTACTTAAAGGTCACTATGAGCTGGACATGTGCAAGGTGCCAGAAATACAAAGACATTGCCTTCCATTGTATACCAACCCCTTTCAATCTGATGCCTCAATGGCTATTATTATCCCCATTTTGCAGATGAATACAATGAGGGAGGGAGATGAAATGCTTTACTTAGCATCAAACTCTTTAAAATGTGAGCTCAGATTATTTCAGTATTTGAAACAACTATTCAAAAGGCTTCAAGTATGGACCTACAAAAATGGGAGGGGGGAGAGACAGAGAGACACAGAGAGAGACAGAGAGAAAAGACAGACACAGAGACAGAGATACAGAGGAGAGAGAGAGAGAGAGAAAAGACAGACACAGAGACAGAGAGAGACAGAGATACAGAGGAGAGAGAGAGAGAAAAGACAGACACAGAGCAGAGAGACAGAGAGATAAAGAGGAGAGAGAGAGAGAGAGAGAGAGAGAGAGAGAGAGAGAGAGAGAGAGAAGACAGAGACAGAGAGACAGAGAGAGATAAAGAGGAGAAAGAGAAAAGAGACACAGAGATAGAGAGATAGAGAGAGAGATATAGAGGAGAGAGACAGAGACAGAGACAAACAAGAGAGACACAGAGAGAGTTCATTCATGTACATGCTTGGCAAACATTCTGAGTCTATTGGCAGGTTGCATTTGCCTCACAAGGTCAATAGAATTGTTTTACATTTTTGGGCTCAAATTTTTTTTCCTTCTTCAAATATATACTCCTTCCTGCACTTCCTGTTCCCATTGCAGTGCAAAAGTATCAGAAAAAAACAAACACTTCCTTGTAATATTGGTTTGATTGTGGTGGAAAACAGGAATTGTGAGTCATAGGGTCCAAATTACCAGTAAGACTCAGAAGTTCAAAGGACGTCCCAGAGGTGGCTCACCCTCTAGCTGGGGCTGCTTTTCTGACAGCGATTGTAAGAGGTGATTGGGCCTGGGTGAATTTTAGACTCTTCCAGGATAGCTCTGGTTTAAGGCAATGGCCAACCACCCCAGTATCTTTGCCCAGAAAACTCCAAAAGGGGTCACGAAGAGTCAGACGGGACTGAAAAATGCCCGAACAGCAGTAACAGTTGTCTGATTTAATGGGCATACATACAGCTGGACGGACTGATCAAGATATAAGTTCCTTGAAGGCAGGAGCTGGTTTTCCCCTTTGTCTTTGTCTCCAAGGTCTGCTCGGTGGTTGGTGGTTTAGATTGGATCCGACTGGGTAGACCTTTTCTGATGGTGTAGAATGAAGAGGGGGCACCTCGTGGCTCTCTTATTTGCTTCGATTCTGTTTGGAGGTGTCGTCCATGGAAGTTTCCTTGTGGGTTTGGATAGACTCCTAGGCTTTCTCTATATGTCTTAAATTGCCTGGCCCAGTGCTCCTCCTTCAGAATCAAAGGGCTTCAATCCCATCTGTGTCTCTTAGGTGTGTGTTTTTTGGGGGGACAATTAAACTTTTTAGGCTTCAGTTTTTTCATCTGTAAAAATGAGATGGTTGAACTAGGAGACAATCTAATATCCTTTTTAGCTCTATGTGGCTAGTAGAAGTTCAGGAAATAGTGGTTGAAAGAATGTGGGAGAAGAGAATTTTCTTTTCTGGAAGAAAGTTTGTTTACATTGTTGAAATATATTCTTAAAATTGAATCATTCATATTTATCTTTTCAGATGTATGTGTCTCATTGTGAGCCCTTTAGGATATAGATTTGGTGCTGGGCCAGATCTCAGAGGTCATTTAGTCCAAACCATTCTCATTTCAAATGAAGACAATCCAGGGAAGGAAAGTAACGTGCCAAAATTGTAAGATGGTGTCTGAGACAGGATTTGAACCCAGGTCTTCTGACTTAAAGAGTCTGTATCTTTTTTCGCTATAAAGTCAGGGGAAGTTTTAAAAAGGCAGTAAAGAAGATATACATGTCCATGGGTTTATTAGCAATTGCATCTTATAGAATTTGCTTTGAAAATGATGACCAGGGCAGTTAGGTGGCTCATTGACATAGAAAAGGTTCAGGTCTGGCCTCAGACACTTCCTAGCTGTGTGATCCTGGGTAAGTCACTTAAACTCAATTGCCTAGCTCAATGGCTCCCAGACTTTTTTGGCCTACCGCCCCCTTTCCAGAAAAAATATTACTTAACCCCCTGGAAATTAATTTAAAAAAATTTTTAATAGCAATTAATAGGAAAGATAAATGCACTTGTGGCCATCACCGCCTCCCTGGATTGCTGCAGCACCCACCAGGGGGCGATGGCGCCCACTTTGGGAATCACTGGCCTATACCTTACTGCTCTTCTGCCTTGGCACCCATACTTAGTATTGATTCTAGGATGGAAGGAAAAGGTTTAAAAAAAGGGAAAGAAAATGATGACCAAACCTGGTGTCTTCACTTTCAGATTCAGAATGTCTAATCAGAGTTGTAACTAGGGTAGGGAAAATGGGGTTTTGTTCTAAGGTGTCAAATTTAGAAAGTTTGCAGCACTTGGAATCCTGCAGGAGCCCAGAAACAGTAGAATGAAGTATCTTGTTACCAGAACCAATGAGCTAAAACAGGAAGCTACTAGATGGTAGTGTAGAGCTGCAGAGAACCCATCTCCTTCCCTGTCCAGTGGCTTAGAGTTTCTGTCCCTTCCTTACCCCCTCTGTGGCATCTTGTCTTCATCCTTCCTTAGCTCCCTCCATCACACACATCATTCAACTTTATGCCTTTCTGGCACAGGAGAAATTCAAAATCATCAGCAGAGGGAAGGAACTAGCACGAGAGGGAATGGGAGAGACTTGAGTAGAAGGAGATTTGAGCTGGGACTTAAAGGAAGCCGGGAGCCAATAAGTGACGTGTTGTAGTGGACACAGAAGTAGTTTTAGAAACAGGAATGCTTGGCATCAGTTCTGCCTGGGGGCCATCCTGGGGCTGAGCCCCTGGACAGATCAGCACCCTCCGTAACCCTCTGGGCAACAGAAGAGGGCCCCACCACTCACCTCTTAACATGGCTTCTTGCCATTAATGTGGCTTTATAACAGAATTCTAAGTGGAATTCTGGGTTAGCTTGATGACCTTGCTTTGGGGGGATATTACAAACGAGGTGATTATTGTGGATTTCTCTTGTTTCCTCTCATATGTATTATTTCTTCTTTTTAAGTATAAGCTCTTTGAAGGCAGGAACTGTCTTATTTGCTCGTATTTGTCCCCCCAGTGTGTAGCACATATTAAATGCATTCATTCATTCATTCATTCATTCATTCATTCATTCATGATTCACAGCAAAATGTTCAAAAGTAGTCACTGATGGGGGCAGCTGGGTGGCTCAGAGGATAATCAGCCTTAGATATTAGAGGTCTTAAGTTCAAATCTGGTCTCAATGACCCTGGGCAAGTCACTAGAACCCCCTTTGTGGGATTGAGGGAGAGGGAAAGAATATGAAATATGTAACTAGGAGAAAATATCCAAAATAAAAAAATAATTTCCAAAAAAAAAGAGCCCCCTTTGCCTAGCCCTCGCTACTCTTCTACATTGGAACCAATCCATAGTTTTGACTCTGAAGACAGAAGGCAAGATTTTTTTTTTAAATTAAAGTAATAATTGGTTTCTTTGGATTCTGGAATCAGAGATTTGAATCTTGGCTCAGTCCCTTATTAAATGGCTGTGTGACCTGGGCAGGTCTCTGAACCTCTGAAACCTTCAGTTTTCTCCATGACAAAATAGGGATAAGCTTTTGTAATGCTTACCTCACAAGATTATTGGATCAATGAAGGGAGGGCCAACTACTTGGGCAACCTGAAAGGGCTATCTCAGCCAAGCCTGGAGTTGAGAGGATCTATCTAGCTTCAAATTTGGTCTCAGATGCCTCCTAACTATGTGACCTTGGGTAAGTCACTAAACCCCTATTGCCTAGCCCTTGCTATTCTTCTGCTTCAGGACTGATACTTAGTATTGATTCTAAGACAGAAGGCAAGAGTTTAAAAAAAAACAACAAAAGAAATAAATAAAAGCATTTATTCCCACCTCCAAAATTCAAGGAAGTGAGTTGAATGTGAGATTGGATTTCAAGGTGCTAAAAAGGATATTTCTGTTCCCAGCTCGAATCTGGAAACTCTAGTTCACTTGAGACAAACTTAATTTATGGATTGATAGAATTTTTAATCAAAATCTTTGAGGAAGTAGAGTTTAGCTACATTTTCATAAGTTTATACATGTCCATTGGGAATTAACCTCATTTTACAGATGAGGAAATCAAGGCTCAGGGGGATTCTATGACTCTTATCTGGTAGTAAGTACCAGAGTTAGAATTCCAACCCAGGTTCTCCATCTTCAAAGGCAATGTAATTTCTTTTACACTAATAGCTTCAGTCTCTTCTCCTTCATCAACATCCAGGGCAATCATTTTTGATTTCCTTTTAATATTTAATTTTGAAAAATATTTCTGCCCGGGTTTGGAAAAGAATCCAATTTTTAAAATTCTTAATTACATCGATGGCTTTTTTGCTCCCCAACATGTTTTCCATTTTTGTCTTCAAATCTTGGTTCCCAACTTTGCTGTGGGAGAATCTATAAGACCGAGAGGGAAAAGGACACCACCGAACACGGGAAGATGGAGGCTGCCCAACACTGCTGCTCCCCCTGCTATTTTCTTAACCAGTTGTTTTTCTATTTTCAGGAACTATTTCCTTATGCTTCTAGAGCTTCACTGCCTGTGTCCTGGGTTCCTTGTTCCTCTCTGGCCTGCCAGGAAAACATGCTGGGGAATAATTTTCCATAACAATAAGGAGAAAATAGTATTTATTTATAAGGTGCCTAGAGCCCAAAGGCCTTTGGGGCAGCTAACATAATACAATATAGAGAATAAACCAATTTTACTTGGCATTTAGCTGTAAATTGAAATTAATTCAGATAAAGTACCTGAGATGAAAAAAAATTTTTTTAAGCCACAGAATTTGGTTACTGCCTTGTGCTGTCATTGTGTGCCAGTTTGGATTTTACATCAAAGGCACTCGTGGATAAACACATTAGATGCTCGCATTCTCCAGCAACCTCCCTCCCTCTTGTTCCTTCCTTTTCTCACTTGGTGAAAAAATGTTTCGCTGCTTAAAATTCTCCCTCCCTTGTTCTTGGGTATTGGATTTTCTCTGGCTTTTATTTTTCTTTTTGAGTTTCTTTCTGTCGTTTCTTTAAGGCCTGAAGATGGCTGAGTCTCAATCACTAGGGCATGTGTGTGCGTGCGTGTGTGTGTGTGTGTGTGTGTGTGTGTGTGTGTGTGTGTGTGTTTTCTTAATACTCTTTGAGGGGAATGGATAGCGACAGAATGAACAGCGAGTGAGCTTTGCCTTCTTCTTGGCACTGATGTAACAAACTGCATATTTCATAGATGCCGGGCTGCAAGGTTCAAGTGTTCTCCTTTTGGCTCATGCCTAACCCCTACCGATCTCAGATCTCAGATCTCAGGTCTTCCTAGCTCAGTCCCCCCTTTTTTTCATAACCCGGATAGAACGACTTTCGACAGAAAACAGGATGTAGGGAATTTTTAATGTTCACACTCAGCAAACAACTGATGAAAATGGAGAAAATGCCGGGAGAAAATTCCAACTGGCAATAAGGCCAGAGGTCAGCATCAAATAACCAGAGTCGAATAACGACTTTACAATCTCGAGAGATTCCTCCCCCCCGTTGGCTCACTCTCGGCTGAGGAGAAATACTCGCTGTGGTCATGATTAGGCATTTTACATAATTATTATATAGGTAATATATATTATAATATTAACAATTCCATGAGGTATGTGCTATTTTCACTCTCATTTTACAAGTGAGGAAGTTGAGACTTAAAAAGGATAAGTGACTTGCCCAGGGTCACACAGGTACTAAATGTCAGAGGTGAGGCATTCTACTCTTCAAGTGATGTCAAACTCAATTAGAAATTGGGGGCTACTAACTGGTCCATAAAGTTCTTTGCAGGTCACATATGAACTGAGAAAACCACGTGTATCTCTCTCTCTCTCTCTCTCTCTCTCTCTCTCTCTCTCTC
>NW_025392168.1:0-7857 GCF_016433145.1 Gracilinanus agilis | reverse complement strand
GCTCAGAAGGCCCCCACGTTAGGCGCCATTCATATAGGGGACCAGCCTCCTATATGATAAAAATGGGGGTTCTGAGTGGCGTTTAGGGCTTCGGATTGATAAGACAGGAAAAAGAAAATGAGAACAACCAGACTAGTGGTTAGCCCATGCTGCTCCAAAATCTGTGGGCTTGGGAGTTTATTATATATTGGTTTCAAACAAAGAACACAGCTATGAAGGGGTAACAGATTATACATAACCCATTAAAGTCTAAAGAGTAAAGGTATAAGTACCAAGACAAGGGCCAAATTCCAACCATCAATTAGTAGGGATAATTCTGGGAGAGGAAATATTTTTATGGAGATGCTCACTTATTGAGTTCTGTCTTCCAGGATTATAGGCACCTGGACAAATAAAGTCAAGACTAAAAGCGCCTAAGTATGCAGACTTATCTTAAGTAATGTTTGGTAGGGTTCAGGCTTCTTAATTATCAAGGAGAGGAATCATTAACTCAGTAGCTGCTGGTCTGCCACTTCGAAGCTTTCCAATAAGAATAGTGAGAAAGGTGGGGATCAAAGACTGAGTCAAAAGAGGAGCCTCAGATTTCTACCTTAGATGGCCCATTCGCTCTGCGTCCTGACATGCAGTGCAGAAAATCATACACACAGTTTTACTTGCCGATGATTTTGTTATGGGATCCAGATAAAATATCTGTTACAGACTCTGTTTCTCTAAATGACTCCTAATAGCCTTCTTGGAGGGATCAAGTTGATTTTGGATTAACCTACCTGCTGGTACCAGAGCCTTTCGGGGCTCAGGTGACCAGGACCAAACACAAAGACTGCCTCAGTCTGGATTGGTCACGTAGGGAATCCAGATAACAGGCCCTGAATTTGACCCTATTTCTCCAAAGGCTTTAATACATAGAACGGCTTCCCACAGAATCCCCCTTTTTTTATTAAAAAAAAATAAATTTGTTTTTTTAGAACTTAGAGAGTGGTCACAACTATCAGTTATAGAGAGTACAAAAGGATTCTGTCCCGATTTACAGATTATGATAAAGGACCACGTAACCCTCTCTTGCTCTTAATGTCCTTTTCTTTTGTTTTGAATTGAAGAGATTTTAGCTCGATTTGAATTTGCCTTATTGAAGAACTGAGTGATCTAATGAGAAATGGGAAGCAAAACAAACCTATAAGGAATAAGAAAAGGGCAAAGCCAGCAGTACTGAGGGTCGGTATTAGATTATTACGAGAGATGTAAGATGAAAGACCCTCAATAAATGAAGAAGCCAGGCTGGGAATGGAATCAGAAACAGAAGAATGACTGATCTCCATAATCTGGTCATGTAACGTTTTTAGATCAATAGAGGCTTCTGAGTGATTCCATACACCAAGAATATGCTGTTGTATATTTTCCCGAGGAACATCTGTTTGGTTATAGACAAGGGGGGTCACGCAGATCCACTTAAATTCTGCATTTTGACACCTTGCTTTAAGCCTGACTTTAATGTTTTGTAATTGGTCGCCAATGTATAAAACAGCCTCTTCAAGAACATTGATTCTGGCTTCTAATCCCTTATCTATGTTCTCTTGGGTCGGGAGGGCGAGGGAAACCTTTTTTGAGAGGGTATCCACATGTTGGGCTGTGTGAACTTCTCTGACCAGGGCCGCTGTGGAGGTAGCAACAGAAGTGATTATAGCAATTAAAGCTGTTATTCCCAGAATTAAACTCGCTACAAAGCGTTTTTGGCGGCTTAAACTATCAGAAATCAATTGCAAAACATAGAATCCATTCTCATCATACCAACGAGAAGACGTATTAACAGGCAGCATTATAAAAGGGGGTTGTTTGAGGATAAAAACAGTGTGAGCAAAATTGGAAGGATCAAGACAATTTGTCAAAATACATCTTGAACAGGAAAATGTAAAGGTATTTGCATAAGAAGATTGTACAGAAGAAGAACCTGTCGGTGGTACTAAAAGCAGGGCACAGGGAGCTCTCACACAGGCATGAATTGCCCTTGGTTCCATACCCCTCATGGGACGAACCAGGACAGCATGGCGAAGGGAGGAAATGAGTCTCCATAAAGAGAATTGAGTAGTGGGGTTTTTGGAATGATCAAAATATGTTAAAAGAGGAGCAGGCCATCCAGAAAAAAGATTGAGATTATTTTGTTCCTGGATAGGTCCAGATTCAATTGTGGGATCCTGAGAAGACCAATCATATATAAAATATGATCCATTAATGATGTATTTTACACCTTTTTTAAGGAATCCACAATATTTCCAAGGGGGAAAATCATTTTGATGCCAAGGCTTGTTAGCAAATGATTGTCATTCTGGAATGTTTTTAGGGGGCTGTTTAATGGTGATATGAGAGCCGAAGGGATTACCTTTAGAGGTGGGGGACATCATATATATCGTCCATAGAGGCCTCTCATACCCAGTTGTGCTTATAGGGGTAGTAGCAAAGAATGGCCGCTTTTTAACAAAAAGACAGCCCTTAGTGGGAGTGTGGCCCGTGGGAAAGCACAAGGGAGGAGGCTGGGATAATCCTGAATAATTAAAATTCAACAGTGATTTTTGTAAAATATGCTCATCCGTGAGACCACCCAGGAAGTCAGAATCATTAGTGAAAATTTGAATCTCATTATCCCAGGTGGCAGGATGAAAAATGGGCGGTTCTGGAAAATAAGTCCAATGAGAAGTAGCTGTTGTTGGGGGGACCTTCCACGCTAGGATAGCGAGACATGCAAGGAAAATAAGTTCTGGTTTCATTTCTTGGTTCTGGCTCCTGACTATCCCGCAGGCTTGATCTGAAACCTCTCTCAGTTCACCCCAGGTTGGGGGGTTTTCTGCAGCGTGAGTCGAGGTAGCACTCTGATGCAGTTGAGGTGGAGGAGGTGCGGAGTCACTGAGAGAAAGTTTGTCCACAGGCTCGACCAAGCTGTCAATCATCCTCTCGGTGGGGGGAGGTCGTTTTCTGCGAGGCATGTGGCCGAATCAGTCTGTCCGGAATCCAAATTGGGGAGTCAGAATCCTGTGGAAAAACACAAGCAAAGCCTCGTCCTGAGGTGAGTAGGGGGTCAGGACCCTTCCGTATTCCTGATAGAAGCGGCTTGGGGGAAAGAATTATTAGGGTTAAAATGCCTGTCCATGGGAGGAAGATCATCATTATTAGGATTCGGGTAGTTAATCACAAACACAGCATGAGTCAGGAGCTGGTGGGGAGATGCATGTGGAAAATCTCCATCGTGTCGTTTTTTAACTTGGATTTTTAAAGTGTGCCGAGCCCGTTCAATGATGGCCCGTCCTTGTGGATCGTAAGGAGTTCCTGTAGAATGTGGAATGTTAAAGGGAGCACAGAGCCTTTTGACACGTATGCTGGTCCGTTGTCAGTTTTTACTGCTTTTGGCATCCGTAGGTAAGAGAAACAGGTAAACAAATGTTGGGAGACGTCTTTGAAGGCTTCTCCAGTGCGCGCTGAGGCCACAATAAGGTGAGAATCTGTATCTGTAGTAACATGAACAAAAGATGATCGACCAAAAGAAGGAATGTGAGTTACATCCATTTGCCAGAGGTGGTTTGGCTTCAATCCCCGGGGGTTGACGGCATAACTAGGGGAGGGAAGGTGCAGAGGGCGACGGGAGCGATTCCGTACAATGGTTCTAGCTGCTTCCCTTGTACTGTGGAACTGGTGTCTAAGAGAAGTCGCATTTTGGTGGTGTTGGCATGGCTTGCCTGAGCGTCTTCTCAAGCTGAAAAAAGAGTTCTGGTTAGTGAATCAGCCAGTTGATTTCCTCCATGGATAGGCCCTGGTGAGGAGGAAAGGAAGAAGTGCGGCCTTGAATCAGATTTTGTAGTTCCTGCAGAAGGGGGACGATAGAACTGTTAGAGGCAGGTAGCGTTGCCGACTCTATACTGGGAAAGAGTTTAACCACGTACTGGGAGTCTGAATACAAATTAAAAGCTACCTTGGTTAGCTTTTGAAAAACAAATATTACTGCCATTATCTCTGGGCGTGGTGCGGATTTCTCTGAAGTCTGCTGTACGTAGGATTCATTATTTATGACCATTGCAGCCTTGCCATTGGATGACCCATCTGTAAAAACTGAAGCGGCAGGGGGAGGGAGGGGGTCTGGAGAAGATCTGGAAGGAAAAATAATCATTTGTCTCTTTACAAATTGTAAGAGGGGGTTGGAGGGGATGTGAAAGAGAAGTTGTCCTGTGAAGTTTTTCAGGGCGATCTGCCAGTCTGTGGAATAGATAAACTAACATGGTATATGAAGGAATGGCTTTCCGAGTAGAACTGTGTAACTAAATCCATTGAAGAGGGGCATTTTGCCCAAGGCGGCCTGTGGGACATCGCTCTGTGGGCAGGATTATTAGTGGCCGAGGTAAACTAGAGTCAATTCGGGAAAGTTGCTGATTGTTGATAGCTTGTCGCACTAAGTCCAGGGCTTTGGCCCCTTCTTCTGTCAGTTTGCGGGGAGCAGTGGGTGAAGAATGTCAAACAAAGGTTTCAGATCTGCTGTTGTAATTCTCAAGAAGGGACGGACCCAATGAATGTCCCCGAGCAGTTTCTGAAAATCGTTTAGAGTTTTGAGGTGATTTACTCGTAGCTGCAGATTCTGGTGTGAGACAAGGTTTGATCTGCCAATGGAACGGCCCAAGTACTGGATAGGGAGTTCGGTTTGAATTTTTTCAGGTGCAATTTGTAAGCCATATCGGGACGAAGCTTGTACAGTGCTAGTCATGATGTCATGTAATGTGCTACGATCAATGTGGGACAAAAGGGTGTCATCCATGTAATGAAGGATGTAAGCGTCCGGGAATTGCACTCTTATGGGGTTCAAAGCCGCATCTACAAATTTTTGGCATAAATACGGACTAGCCTTTGAGCCTTGTGGAAGACAAACCCCCTGAAATCGAGAGCGAGGTTTTTTCAAGTTGATTGAGGGGACGCTGAATGCACATCTGACTCTATCCGGAGGCGCTATAGGGGAATAGGAAAAAAGCCGTCCTTTAAATCAGTGACAATGAGCTCAAAGTTTTTTGGAATTGCCACCGGGGAGGGAAGTCCCGGTTGAAGGCAACCCATATTCTCCATAGTATCATTAACCTTCCTCAGATCCTGTATAAGTCTCCATTTGCCTGATTTTTTCTTAATAACAAATACAGGTGAATTCCATGGGCTATTAGATGGCTCTATGTGTCCAAGCTGAAGTTGTTCCTGAACTAACTGTTCTAGGGCTTCCAGTTTGGTTTGAGGAATGGGCCACTGTTCGACCCAGACTGGCTTGGCAGACTTCCAACGAACTGGGTCGGCGGTGACTTCTACAGTGGCCCCTAGAAAAAACCCGGGTGCTTTTTTTCAGGCAAGGTTTGCAACGTTTGAGGTTCCACGTCTTGGGTAACCAAGGAGCTTTTCATTTGTGATAGGACATCCCGTCCCCATAAGGTTAAAGGGAGGGAAGGAATCACATGGGGACAGAATTGTCCTGATAAGCTTTCACAGGACCAGTTCAAAATCATAGAGCTCTGTGCAACACTTGTAGCCTGACCCAGACCCGTAAGATTAGAGGGGGTGATTTTAGTGGGCCAAGCCTGAGGCCAGTCTCTCCCTGCTATACAGCTAACATCGGCCCCAGTGTCTAATAAGCCACTAATATCCTTTTATAATTTTCATGGCTCGCAAATTTTTTATTTCTTGGACCCAAAAAGCCCAGTTTGAGGATCCGAATCCTGCCTGTCCCCTGAACGATCGGAGGACCGGATTAGATGTTTGTACATAAGGCAGAAGAACTAAATGAGCAATTCTTTGACCTTTTGTCAAAGTAACAGTTTTAGTTGAAGGTTTTATCATAACTGGAATCACCCCAGTATAGTCTGAATCAATTACCCCTGGGATTACTAATATACCTGCCATTGCTGAAGAGCTTCTCCCTATAATAAGTCCCATCGTTCCCTTCGGCAAGGGACCCTTCACCCCAGTAGAGACGGCTAGAATGGGAGAATCAGGGGTTAATATTACGCCAGTCTCTACGCAAAGGTCGAGCCCTGCGCTGCCTGGAGTGGCTCTGTATAAAGAGCTGACGGTTCTTGAGGGGGCTGGAAGGGATTTGTCTGATTGAAAAACAGACTCGCCCCTGTTGTTTTCGGGGCCTGGGGTTGGCCCCTTATCCCCTTTCCCGGCTGTTTGCCATCCCTGTGCCTTTTCCAATAACAATCCCTTTTCCAATGCATTCCCTTAAGGCATCTGGGACATAAAGTCTTAGGTAGATTACCTGCCGGTGTAGCAGGCCTCGCTCCAGTGTTATTAGGAGGAACATTCTGCCAAGTGTTTGCACTGTTAGCTGAACTGATTTGTAAAGTCTTTAGACTCCCTCGGGGGCATTGCTGAGAAAAGTGTCCTTTCTCTCCACAGTTATAACAATTGTTTCATCCTGCTTTATTCCCTTTAATCGCTTCAGAATATGTTTGACCCTTCAAGGCTGCTGCAATGGCAATGCCTTGCATGTACGCAGGAGTAAAATCCTCACAAGCTTTTACATAGTCACTAATAGTTCCAGATTTTTTAACATTGTGAAGCATTGTTTGACATGCTCCATTAGCATTTTCAAATGCTAATTTTTTTATCAAAATATCCGCCCCCTCATCATGTGTAACGATTCTTCTGACCTGTTGAATTAGTCTATCCAGAAAATCTGCATATCTTTCCTCAGCACCTTGTTTAATGTCTGTTAATGTAGTAGTTCGTCCCTTAGATACAGGGATCCTTTTCCATGCTTCTAAGGCACAGGAGGTGCACTGAAGTAAAGCTTCTCTAGGTAACTTAATCTGGTCAGCATGCATTACCCATTCATCCTCTCCAAGTAACATTTCTTTAGTAACTCTACTGCCTTTTTTCTTCTTTTGAGCAGCCTGTCTTTTGGCAATCTCATCATACTCAGCTTTCCAAGATAGATAGTCGCCCCCTGACAGAGAGGACTTGGCTGTCATTATCCAATCATAGGGCGACATCCATTTACCCCCCAGTGTTTCCACTAAGGCTAATGTAAACTGGGAAGTAGGGCCATAAGAGGTACAGGCCATCTTAATTTCTTTTAAAATTTTATAGGGGAGGGGTTCCCATGAAGGTTCCTCCTCTTCATCACTATCATCTGAGCCGTTTCCTTTAAAAATGACAGGGAAGGGGGGCAGCTGGGTAGCTCAGTGGAGTGAGAGTCAGGCCTAGAGACGGGAGGTCCTAGGTTCAAACCCGGCCTCAGCCACTTCCCAGCTGTGTGACCCTGGGCAAGTCACTTGACCCCCATTGCCCACCCTTACCAATCTTCCACCTATGAGACAATACACCGAAGTACAAGGGTTTAAGAAAAAAAAAACACACAAAAAAAAAAATGACAGGGAAGCATAGTGATGTGTCCCCTTCCCTCTGAGCGGCTTGAATTGCCCCTTTAAACCCAATATTTTGAGGCCTTGGGGAGGCCGTCGATTTGTTTTTTCTTTTCTTAGTAGCTGAGAGGGTGTCAGGTGGGGGAGGGCCCGCTGCAGCTAGTGGCTTCTTTTTTTGAGACTTAAAGTTCCTGTTAGCTTGAGAGTGAGCCACTTCTTCCTCTAATAATGCTCTATCCTCTGCGGAGAGTTCTCCCTCTTCTGAGTCATCTTCGTCTTCGCCAGATTCTGGATATGACAAGGAAACCTTAAAGATTTCGGTGTTCGAATTTTTTCTAGATGACAAAGGGGTGTTCTCCGCGGTAGCTGCCTTAGAAATCGCCTGTTCCATTTTATTAATCTCATGAGTAGGATCTAAAGCATCCTTAAATAGAGACCATAAGGCAAAAGATTCTATCGGCACCTTTTCTGGTCCATGCTC
>NW_025392167.1:0-1625 GCF_016433145.1 Gracilinanus agilis | reverse complement strand
CCCCATTTGGGGATTTCTTGGCAAAGATCCTAAAGTTCTGCAAAGCCTCAGAGAGCCAAGAGCCTGGGCTGGATTTTATATCTCCTTCTCTTGGCTCCTGCCAAACCCTTTATCAGATCCTTCCCACATGGCTTCAGGCTCCTCAGCTTGGCTGAAATTGCTCCCATTGAGTGACCAATGGCCTCTCTCTCTCTCCATTTCCTCTAAGGGCTCCATCTCTGCTTGCTATCAGATTGAACCCAAAGGACAACACCTGCTGCCCACACATATACCGTGTTGCATGAATTGTCAGGGCCTTGGTAGCCCCGGCATGAATAAGACAGCCCAGGGTCCAGAGATAGGCATGCTGTCATTCCTTCATCTACCCACAAGGGTTATCCACTTCATTAGTTAAGGGATGGCCAAACATCTCACAATTCTAGGGATGGCACAGGGGCACTCTCTGCTCCTGACCTCCATGACTCGGGCTTTGGATAGAGCCTGGGAGGGAGGCTTAGAAAGAAGTTTGGGGTTCAGGTCAGCTGAGGGCCATAGAGAGGAAAAGTCACATTTTTAGTGAAAAAAAAAGAATGAGAATTTAGCATTGGGGTTAGAAAGGGTCTGTTAAGAAGGTCTAAAATAACACCAAAGGTAACATCCAATGCAGTCAGCTTTGTCCTTTCAAAATTTACTTTTGACAGCCATTCCCCACTGGCTATAAGAGAGAGAGAGAGCCTCAGTGGTAAGTGCTGAGGGATGGGAGTGTGAAAGACCAGATTGTGCTTCACCAAGTTCAAGGAGGAAAGAGACTGGGAGGGGCTGGCTTCATGATGGGCAGAGAGGGGTGTCAGGGGAGAGGGCCTGGGCAGGTGGAGGAAAAGTGCTCCCAGTGAGGAGAGCAGGTCCCTTGGGTGGGAGCTGGAGAGCTGAGTGAGGCAGGGGCATGGCAGGAAGGTGGCATCGAAGACCACATCTTGTTCTTGGAAGTCAGAGTCCAGGGAGGACATCTATTTGGTCTGGTTTCTTAGCTTTGCCCTATCTGGTCCCTGCAATTGAGTCATGTTTGTTTCCTACAAAGAAAATATGTACAAGATAAATTATAGGAAATCACCCAGAGAAGATGGACCAAGAAAGGCTTCCTGCAGAAAATGGGATTTTAGACCAGACCTGAAGGAATCCTGTGAATTCAGGAAACAGAGACTAGTGGGGGCAGCAGTGTAGCCTTAGGGTGGAGACAGAGATCCAGTAAAAAGGATAGGTCAGGAGATGGAGAGGCTTGTGTGAGGAAAGGCAAGAAGACAGTGTCACTGGAGCCTGAGAATATGGAAGAGAATAAAGGGAGAGGAAGGGAAGGGAAGGGGGGAGCTGTCAGGGTGACCAGCCTTGTAGGTGTCTGCTCACGTAGAATATCAAGCCCTGGGATGGTTTGGAAGCCTGGCAAGAGTGTAGGCTGAAGTGGGGTCATTCTGGTGGCAGAGACATTCCAGATGATAGAGGGAAAGGCTGGCAGAGTCCTGAGATCCTGCCCTTGGGTGCTATTGGAGGAAGGCTCTGATCATAGGACTTTAGAGGCAGGGGTGATGAGGCAGTGGGGACAGGGAGGACCCACCCAGAGTAGACTGATTCCAAATAGGAAGGTGCCATCT
>NW_025392166.1:0-2596 GCF_016433145.1 Gracilinanus agilis | reverse complement strand
TATCTGTCTATCTATACTACTTTCATCTATTGGGCAATGGCTTAACAAATCATGGTATGTGAATGTAATGTACTATTACTGTGCTGTAAGAAATGACACAGAACAAAGTTAGCAGAGACAAGAAAATAATATATACAATAATTACAATAATGTAACTAGAACCACAAAAAAATCAAAAGTGAACTTGAAAAATTATAAAGCACAAGCATGACTCACACATGAGATATGAGAAGACATTCCCACTTTATCCCAGTGTAGAGGTGGGAGGTCCAAAAAGATTAGCCATTGCACATATTTCTAGTATTTTGGTGTGTATTTACTGATGATCCTGATTCTTTATTCTCTTACTCTTTTTCTTTCTTAAAAATACTATTTTTGTGACCCTGGATAAGTCATTGCCTAACTCTTACCACTCTTCTGCTTTAGAACTAGTACTGTTATGAGTAAGATTAGATTGGCTAGTTATTAGGTATTGATTATATATTGATTAGGAAGTACCTAGCAGGAAGGAGCTGGAGCTGGGAATTCTAGGTTGGAATGAAGGAGGAGGAAGTCTATGTGTGTGCTGTGTGTGGACTCCATTAGTGGTAGGCAAAAACTGTTGCCAGCCTGGGAGAACTCAGAGCAAAGGACACCTTGCATCCTGTTTTCCCCTGGGATCCTGTGTGGTGTGGCATTTAAGGAAAGAACAAGAGAAGAGGACAGTGCTTCAAGCAAAACCCTTACTGCTTAGTTCCTGAGACAACTGTAGCTCCTGGCATCCAGACATCATCAGTGGATTGCAGTGAGAAATCCCAAAGCCACAAAAGCCCCAGCTGTACTCAAACCTGGCAGGTTCCAGGTGTGAGGCAGAAACCCAGAGACTCCAGTATAGCTCCTTGGGCCCTGTTAGTTAGATAGTTTAAATTAGTGTAGTGAATAAGTCCTTCCCTGTCCCTTTGGGTTTTGTTATTAGGTGTTAAGATTTTAGAGTAGTCATTCCTATCCCTCCTTTTAGTTGTTTGTAATTAAAACCCAATTTCACCTTGTTACCTTGTCAGTTAATTCAAGGCCTCTGGCCAGAGTGACAGTTGGTTGTTATTTTTCCAGTTGGGAGTGGTGAAGCTGTACAAGACTTCAGTGATCAGTTTTAGTCTCTCTTACATCCCAGAGAGTGTTCCCACAAACCTCATAGTTGATTTTAATATCCCTGGTGACTCCATTACTTATACTTATCTTACAGTACTTAGTATTGATTCTAAGACAGAAGGTAAGTTTTTTTTTTTTCAAAATACTACTTGTTTTACCAGGTGATTCTCTGGGAAGGAGAAGGCCAGGGATACTGGAGGAAATTGTGGTAATATATAAAAAAGACAATAATAAAAAGATGTTTTTACAAAATAGATAATTCCTACTAAATTTATCAAGGCCAGAATACTGACTTACATCAACTATCCAAGTAAGGGATTTCTTATCCTCATATCCCTGCCTTTCCTTTCACCAGAAAAGCTATGTTTTATAGAAAAAAAGTTGTTAATTTCATCTGAATGCTGTGGGTAGTATTAGTTGAGTGAGAAATTAGAATATTATAAATGCCAGTTTATTAGACTTACCTCTATTTTTTCATGGTTTAACTATAACTTGTTTTATGAGGATATTTATTCTTCTCATAAAGAGTTCCCCCTAAATGCTCTGAGTTACTTCTTTGGGGTAGTGCATAATGTGCTAATGGAGATGTTTTAGAATGTGCCTCCCAGTCCAAAGTGCTGCCTGAAGCTAGTGTGTGTAATGTGACTGTAATGGGGCTTGTTTGATACAAAAGAAAACAAAGAATTTCCTTTTTCATCTATTGCTACTTATTGAATTAGGACTGGCAAAAATGGAAACAAATGGCCTATATTAAATAAACCATCTATTGGAATAAACACATAAAAGAAAACAAAACCAAATTGACTATTTTACAGTTATGTGCCAATTAAGGAGTTTGTAGTATATGCCTGGGACTATTCACCCAAAGATTTAGCTTCACAAACAAAAGGGTGAAGTACACAGTTAGATGGGTGTACTTCTCTCAGGCTCACAAGAGAATCCCTTATTTGTAGTCTCTTTTATATTACTTCTGTCTGTGCAAGCTTATGTTACTGACCTTTAATAAAGCTCTGTTAGAAAGACTGAGAAAATGTTGAAAAGATACATAATGAAATAATTTATAAGATGGACACAAAGCTATTCTATTGCAGGGACCTCGTGGGCAAGAGCTAACTTTGATTTACTTTGGTATTCTTGCTCAACGTGTGTTAAGCAGAAAGCACTGCAGAAAAGATGCTTTGAGGGGGTGGAGTAGACCACCTGCTGGACTAGAGGGACTCGGGTTTGAAATCTGGCTTTGTCACTTACTAGTTGTAGGATCCAGCCACTTCATGTTTCTGAATATCAGTTTCTTCATCAGTAAAATGAGAATTACAATACCTGAAGGGCCTGCCTCATAGGGTTGGTGTGAAGGTCAAGTGATATGATGTATTCAAAGCCCCTTGCAAAATTTAGAGCATTTCTATTTATAAATTCATATTTAATATGATATATTATAATGTGATATGTGCTATATGCTATATTATAA
>NW_025392165.1:0-8558 GCF_016433145.1 Gracilinanus agilis | reverse complement strand
ATATTATAATAGCCCTATATATTTGTGCCTGTGCCTGTCCTATAGCTTCCCCATAATTCTGTTCCTACAGGAAATTCCCCTTAAGCACGCATGCACGCTGGCTGTCCAATATCCACCTACAATAAGGGATCTAGAATCAGCAGTAATACTCGTAGGAGGGAAATGGTGTCAGGGACAGAAAACAAGTGTGGGATTAGGGCTGGATATGTCTCAGCGCTGCAGAAAGGATGAAGGGAGAGGCAGCATACATGGCAAAGGACTAAAGAAGTCCAGCGCAGCTCAGCCCATGGACCTCTGTGTGACCTTAGGCAAATCCTTTCTACTCTGAACCTTGGTCTCTTCATCTGTAAAATGAAGGCATTGGGTCAGTGAGGTAGCCCAGTAAATGGGGTGCCAGCTCTGGAGATGGGAGGTCCTGGGCTCAAAACTGGCCTCGGACACTTCCTAGTTGGGTGACCCTGGGCAAGTCAGTTAATGTCCATTTGTCCAGCTCTTACCGCTTTTCTGTCTTAGAGTTGTTACTAAGACAGAAAGTAAGAGTTTTTTAAAATAAAAAAAAATTAATAAAATAAAATGGAGGAGGTAGACTCTGACGTCCCATCTTGCTCTGGACTCCAATAATTCTGTTAGTGGTCAGCTCCAAAAACTTCTCCTATGACCAGGGTCAGGGCTCAGCCTATGACTAGGGTCTGAGTTCAGTCTGTAACCAGAAAACAGGAGCCTGGAAGAAGAACCCTTGTAGCAGATTATGGCCAGGGTTTCCTCTTTAGCCCTGGGTTGGGCCCACCATGGCCTGTCTCTGACGGAAAAGAATCCTGGGTTTGAGACACAAACCTTTCTCTTCCCTTCTCCATACCCATCTAGCTGTGATCAGGGCCCCTGGAATGCCCAGAGGGTCCCCCCAGCCCCCAGCCCCATAGGAATAAATAGACTTTAGTGACTCCTTTAGAGAACTTGAGGGAGCCTACTTCACCCACCATCCCCTGGACGAGCTCATTCTGAACAGACAGCCCCAACAATGGCAGGCATGTGAGGGAGGAAAAAAGCTGCCTGATAGAGGAGAAACAGAGTCCTAAATCCAAAGGTCCAGGACCTGGGTTCCAATCTCATCTCTGCTATATAGCAAGCAAGTCACTTCTTCTCCCTGGGGCTTGGTTTCCCCAGCTGTGAGATTTGGACTACTCTATCTCCAACACCCTTTCCAGCCCTAAAATTTCATTTATTCTATTATGTGGGAGAGAGCAGAACCAAGGATTCCTTCTCTGTCTCTCTCTCCCTGCCTCCCTGCCCAACGTCCCCATTCCTGATGCTTAGATCCTCCAGGGAGGGTGACTGAATAGTTCTCCTTCCTCCAAAATAAACGCCTCCAGAAAGCTTTCCACACCGTCCTCTTCACTCAGAGGGGCCTATGGTCAACCCCCAGACGTCGGGACGCTCGCTTACTGGCGAAAGCTCAGCCCTGGTCCGTGGCAGAACCCGGAAAGATGTGAGCTTCTGGCCTGTGGCCATAGTGGGGAGCTAAGAGCAGAAGCCCTAAAATTCAGCCCAGAGAGACTGCCCGAGCCCAAGGGGCCTCAGGGAGCCAAGACAAAGGGAGTGCAGCTGAGTTTTGAGGGGAGACCCCGGTACCGGCGGGGCGAGGGTGCCGGCTGTGATGTGTAGGATGGGCTGGACCAAGCCGGCCCGTGGTGTGGGCCTCACTTGGCTAGATGAGCCCACAGGGGCAAGCCCTGAGGGGGACACGCCTGACTTTATAGAACCTGCATTGTACACACTGTGTGTTTTCATTCCTATGCACAGCGCATACAATGTGGATACTATAAGAGTCACTGACAGCGTCCGTGCCCACCCAGGAAACCCTTCCTGTGTCCCCGGGGGAGTGGTTGGGTCCATACGGGCTGTGCAGATGCGGATAAGTGCCCACCTCTCTGTGTGCATTTGTGGCATCCGTCTATGCCCACGGATGCGGGGCTCGTGCATGCCCGTCAGAACTGGGCAGACGTCCCTGGGCACGGGGGGAACGTGGATCCTGCCATGCGTGGGCAGCGGTGCTCTTTCCTATCAGGTCTGCATTTAGGTTTGCCCAGATGGTTTTGTGCGAGCCGATGTCGCTCGGTTTGCTAATAAGATGGCTCCGAACCGAGGGTGGCGACTAGGCGGTCAGGTCAGGGCAGCGAACGTGGTTGTAGGGCTGGAGAACAAAAAGGGCTCCTTGGAAGAGGGCAGCATCACTGGGGCAGGCTGGGTCCATACGTAGGGCTTGGGATCCATCCCTCTCATTTTACAGATGAGGAAACTGAGGTCCAGAAAGAGGAAACACTTTGTCTGTGGCCATACAGATAGTATGTAGGGGAATGATTTCCTCTCCAGGCTCTTTCCACTATGCCAATTTAGGCTAAATTGGGATTTTCCCCCCTGCAAATATGAACCTGGCAGAGGTGATCTTTGGGCCAACCAGCTAGGCTGCTGATGCCAGAAAAAGGGTAAGGTGGCACTTTAATAATGTGGTAGTTTGTGCTGAGATGGCAGCTTTTAGAAAAACTGAAAAAAAAGTTTTAAATTAAAATTTAAAAAAAACTGAGGGGTTCAGAAATTGGGAAGAAGATGTAGAGTGGGGGGAGAAAAAAAGATCCTAGGATAAGGGGAACTGAGCAGAGAGCCATGTTCTTGAATCAGAGGAGAGGTGAGTACATAGGACAGTTGAGTGAGCCATCAAAAAGTGGGCAGCTAAGTGACTCAGTGGACAGAGAGCCAGACCTGGAGACAGGAGGTCCTAGGTTCAAATCTGGTCTCAGATACTTTCTAACTGTGTGACCCTGGGCAAGCCACTTAATTCCAGTTGCCTAGCCCTTACCGATCCTGCCTTGGAACCAATATTTAGTATCAATTATAAGACAAAATCTGAGAGAGAAGGAGACAGAGGCAAAGAGAGATCCTATTGAGTTGGACTTCAGATAGACACAGCTTCTATCTGAAACCAAGAGATGGACCTGGAAGGCCAGACAGAAAAGGGTCCTACCTCTGGAGGGGCCAAGGAAGCTGAAAATAGGAAGAAAGCATAATGGGGGCCTGTAGGTGAAGGCGGGGGTGCTAGCAAGGACAGTGATTTCCAAGGGTCACCCTAAAGAGGGAACCAGTGGTTAAAAGAAGGAAATTCTGGAAGAGACAGATGAATTCTTTAAACCTGCTTGAGTGTGTTGCCCATATTCACTGGCAGATACATAGTTGGGGTAAAGGGTCCAGCAGGGGAGAACAGAGGAGAAAGGAAAGGAAAAGGGACCAGAGAACAGACTGGCTTCCAATCCAATAGAATCAAGCACAAATTTACTAAGTACCTTCCAGGTGGAAGGTGGTTTCTGGATATAAAAATAAAGTAGCTACTACCCTCAGGGGCTTGCAGTCTACAGAGAGGAGAAGCAATATAAAAAGACACTTCAAGGCATGCTCATTTGAGGAGGGAGAGAATTGTAACAATTAGGAGAATCATAAAAACTGCCCAGGAGAGAAGGCATTGAAAGTGAGCATTGAAAGAAGCCAGAGATTCTAGGAGTTGGCAGCAAGGTAGGAGGACATTCCAGGGACATGGGACAGTCAGGGCAAAGACATAGTGGCCAGAGACAGAATACCAAGTGTTAGTTGAAGGAGGTTGGACATTCTCTGAAAAGTCATCAAAATGGTCTCTATCCTGGAACCCACAAATCCTAGAACTCCACATTTTGAAACCAGGGAGCAGCTACAACCCCTAGAGTTCATGCCTTTGGAGATCCCCAACCTAGAGAGGACTCAGCTGACCTCAGCCAATGCCAGATCTTCACTACTTCCCCTTCTAACCCTGCCTACTTCCCTCACCACCATCCCTTTTTCTTATCCTCATTCCTTATTTTTCCTCCCTTCCTTGTCTCATCTGCCTCATGTTGGACTAGATGGTCCCTCTGTTCCCTTCCATTCTAAAATTTATGGGTTCCATTCCCTCTCTCATTCTCTTCTTCCTCACATCTCTCTTCCTAATCTAGCCCTCTCTCACATCTCCTCTGCCTCTCCTCAGATCTCAGTGTCAGCATCTCTCCTCTCTACCATTTCTGATCTCCCCATCATCATCTTTCCTCTCCGATGTATTCTATCTTTCCTCCTTCCACCCCTCTTCTCTCTCTCAACATTCCTGTGCCTTCCATCTATGGTCAGAGAGGTAAATTAAGGCTTAGAGGCCAGGGAAAGGGAAAGAGGGAGGGAAGTTGTGGGAAGGGGGCTTATCATGGGCTGTTGAAGGGTAGGAGGGTAGGAGAATTGGGGTCTCATGCCTCATCTCCTCTCCTCTGTCTCTTATTTCCTCTGTCTCTCCTCTCCACCTGTTACATCTCTCATCTCTTCTCCATGTCTCCACATCTCCTCTATATCTCTCCTCTCCCTTCTTTCCTCTTCTCTGTTTCTCCTCTACTCTCCTCCCCAGGCCTCCCTGCCGTGTTTGTCGCTGTATGGGTGACCGTGAGGGCCACACTAGCCAACACTGAGTAAGTCTGGGGCCTCCTTTGGGGCCTTTTGGGCCCTGGAGTTTGGGGGGAGCTTCAGAGCACAATAGTCTTAGGGTGTCCAAGGTCCATCCATGAACTATGATGCCAGCATCAGAAAACACAGTCATGTCCCTTATGAGGGCCACTTCAGGGGGTGGTTTAATAGAGTGGGGACTTTTGATAGACCCCAAATTAGGGAGCTTCCAAGTATTTTGCCCATAGTATACTCCTAGAGTCTAAGGAAAAGTTTTGCCCAGGATGGAGGAGCCCATCAGGAATGCCCCTGGGGGTTGATCATGGTGTGTCTCCCCAGGTGCTGGGACCTGAGTTCGGGGAATAAGAAATGGATCATACAGGTGCCCATCCTGGCAGCTATTGTGGTGAGCAGGGCCTGGGGGACGGGAAGGGAGGTCTAAGGAGAATATGTGGTACTTGCCCTAAAGGAGCCTCAACCTGCAAGGGAAGCCTACTTCCAGCCTCCCAAGGCTATTGGAACCATTGTACAAGTTGGATCCAATGGTGTCTAGATCTCTTCCACCTTTGATAATTTGCAATTATGTGAAACACATAGACTGTCCCTCAAGGAGCTTCCATTTTGAATGGAGAAACCAAATTGCCTTGGTCCATGAGAAATCATGTTTATACCCTCAGAGAGATCCCAACCTCAGAGTTAGAGGTGGAAAGGATCTTGGTAGCCTTTGGAGAGAAAAATCTTTTCTACAAGTCCATCCAACAAGTAGTCATTTGGCCTCTTCTTGAAAGCCACCAGGGAGAGGAAGCAGCTACCTCCTAAGACAGCCTGTCCTACTTTCAGAGAATTCTAATAATGATTAATAATAGGAAGTTTCTCCTTATAACACACTTAAATTTATCTTTTTGCAACTCATTTCTTTCATTGCTACTAGCTTCACCCTCTGGGCTTGAACCAAATAAGTGAAATCTCTCTTCATTTTGGCAGCCTTTTAACACATCTACCATGATGCTCCACCCTTCATGGAGCCTTCTCTTCTCCAGGGAAAACATCCCAGATCCTTCAATCTATTCTCTATGGCATGGATTCAAAGCTCTTGACCGTTCTAGTTGCTTCCCAGCTCATAAATATCCTTTATAAAAGGTGGTACCCAGAGGACATAGTATTGATCAGATCAGGATAAAAGACAACAGAACTAGCACCTCATCACTTATGAAAGTTTGCTAATCTTATAGTAGCTTAAGATCACATTAGCATTTTTGGCTACACTGTTGATTCATATCAAGCTTGTGGTCTACTAAGAACCCCGATCCTTTTTTCAATCAAATTGCTATTTAATCCTGAGGTCTTATTAGGGAGTTGATTTACTTAAATTTCTAACCAATAAATCAATATTTATTAAGTACCTATTACATATCAGGCTATGCTAAGCCCTGGGAATGCAAAGTAAGGTAAAAGACAATCCGGATGCTAGAAGAGCTCATAATCTAGTGAGGGGAACAACAGACAAACAACTATCTACAAACCAGCTCTATACAGAATAAATTGAGGAGAATCAACAGAAGGAAGGCACCAGAGAGAAGTTGTGAATTCCATATTACAGGAGACCTCCAGGCAAAGTTTGGATGAACCATTTGCAGGAATTTTGCAAAGAAAATTTCCACTCAGGTACAAGTTGGACCAGATGGAAGTCTGAGGTCCCTTCTAACTGATAATTTTGTGGCTGTATGAGACATATATACCCTCCCTTAGGGTGCTTCCTGTTTAAATGGAGAGGCCAAACTCACACTCAGGAAAAAATAATTTATAATTCTAATTCATTTGATCCTAGGACCAAGTAAGGACTGAAGAGAGTAGGTCCTATGGGAGTTCTAATGAGGAAGAGATCCCACTGGGCTGGGATGGGCTGGGAAGATTCTAGAGAAGTTGAGACTTGAGAAGACCCTTGAAGGACAAAAGAAATTTAGATGGATTGAGTTTTATGCAGGAGAAAGGCAAAAAAAACTAAAGAATTTAAGAGAGGAGTCATATCATATAAGGAAGTTGGAGCCTGACAGTAGTAGAAATGTGCTAGAACCAGCCAAGTGCTAAATTTTCAGTGTGAAAAAAAATTCAATGTGAACATTTTACACCTTAGAAATAAGCAAACTACAAATGAGGGCTTGATTTATTGCTTGTTGAATTGCAGACTTAAGAAAGCAACAGAAAATGTAGTGGGTTTTATTCTTGGAGAGCCAGTTGTTAAACATGTACCAAAATATCTCTAATGGAGGTCTTTGAGTGCTAGGCTGAGACCTGGAAGGGGATGGGGGGATGGAGAGAGGGCTAAAGGGGAACTTCTGAAGAAGTTGAAATCATGGTGGGATCAGAACTATGATGCAGGATCTTAGAGACTATCCGCTAAACTCTGTCTTCTTGTTAAAGACAATAACAGTGAAAACTGACATTTTTATATTGCTTTAAAGTTTCCAGATAAATTTACATGTATTATCTCACAAGAGCACATTCTGGTGGTATA
Organism: Gracilinanus agilis; assembly: GCF_016433145.1. NCBI lineage: Eukaryota > Metazoa > Chordata > Mammalia > Didelphimorphia > Didelphidae > Gracilinanus > Gracilinanus agilis. The sequence goes on along the minus strand of NW_025392165.1, from coordinate 1,561 downwards.
TGCTGAACACACTAGATAGAGAAGGCCATTGAGTCAAAGAGATTCAATTACGAAGCTGTTGCAATAGCCAAGAGATCCACAGAGGACCTGGCCATCCCCATGTCAACAAGGCATCTAGGTCTATCTATCCAACTAGGGTAAATGGCCCCTCTTTGGGCCTTTTCCCAGGCTCTAAATATAGAGAGTAGGCGAGAGAGAACAGAGAACAGAGAGTAAACAGATGAGTGTTCCAGTGCAAAGAGCAGTGGATTTGGAGTCAAAAAACTCATATTTAAGTTCCTGCTTTCTTACTAGCCACGTGATCTTGAGCAAATCATGTTTCTTCATTTAAATCATCATATTTCATCATTCTTTAGTTTCTGTTTCCTTATCTGTTAAATGAAGATGAAGGACTGAATTCTATGCAAGGGTTCATCCAAGTCTATCTCCACTGATCCTATGGAAGGTGACCACAGTATGGCATAATAACTTGAGTACTGAATGATTTGGAGTCCAGAAGACTCAGATTTAAATCCTGCTTCTAGGATTTAATTAGCTGCATAACTATGGACTGAGTCCATATTGGACCTCTCTTCCTCTCTAAGTCTCAGGCAGCAAGACTATAATCAATCAATAATCAATTATTAAGATTATGGACCTTGTACTGGGAATTCCCACAGCAAGTGAATCCCAGGACTGTGACATATTGGCATTTTCTGGGAAGGTTTCAGAAGGAGAAAATGCTTAGGTTAAGGAATAAGTGGAAGGGCAGAAGGCAATACTTTCCCCAGAGCTATGTGGGCTCTTCCCTGGGAGTCCCCCATATCCCATAGCATCACAGAATGTCAAATCCAGAAGAGAATGTAGAGTTCTTGTCCATACTACCCATGTTATAGAAAAAAGAATTAAAACCCAGAAAAGTTAAGTGAGTTCCCCAAGGTCACACAGCTCCTAAATGCCAGACCTGGAATTTGAACTAAGGTGTTCTGGCTCCCAACACCAGCATCTTTTCTATTTTTCTGCATTGGACTCAGACTCCTGCTACTTTCTCTCTCAGGGGAAAAGGTCCACAGGGTTGTCCTATCACCCTCCTTCTGTCTGCCTCTCCTCTAGCTACAGAGAACCCTGAAATCCCATCCCTTCTTTCTAAATTATAATATTCCTTTTTTTCTTTCCCACAGGTGAACTTTATTCTTTTTATCAATATAATCAGAGTCCTGGCTACTAAACTCCGGGAGACCAATGCAGGGAGATGTGACACCAGGCAACAGTATAGGTGAGCTCCCTACCCTCTTCCAATTCCCAGTCCTTTATTCACTAAATTATAAACTTCCTGGAGAAGAATGCATTTGAACTGGGCCTTAAAAGACAAGCTAGTTGGCTTCAGACACTTCCTAGATGTGTGACCCTGGGCAAATCACTTAACCCCTATTGCCTACCCTCACTGTCCTTCTGCCTTAGAACCAATTCTAAAATTGATTCTAAATTCTAAAACAGAAAGTAAGGGGAAAAGAAAGAGAGAGGTGGGGGAGGGAAGGAAAGAAGGAAGGAAGGAAGGAAGGAAGGAAGGAAGGAAGGAAGG
>NW_025392164.1:0-1064 GCF_016433145.1 Gracilinanus agilis | reverse complement strand
CCAGCCCAGCTCAGATCCTGCAGTCTGGAGAGAATGGGGGCTGGGCCTGCTCAGGCCTTCCCCGGGCTGCCCCCCGGCACAGCGCCCTCAGGCTGGCAGAGCTGGGCACGGCCAGGAAGAAGAGCTGCGGAGCACCTGCGCCTCTGCCCGGCCCCATCCAGCCCATTCCTCAGGATCCGCAGCACTGAGGCTGTGGAGCGCCTCTTGTCTGTGGGTGTCCAGGGGCTCCGAGTGCCCACCTGGGCCGCCCCGGGGACCTCCTCCACGGCGAGCTGGGGAGCCCCTGCACAGCCCCCCCTGCCAGCCATCCTAGCTGGGGCACTTGGGAGGGAGGTGGGGCGCCCTGGGCACTGGGCTGGGGCCTCCCTGAGGCTGCCTCCCTGGAGAAGGGAGCTGAGGGTGCCCGGCTCTGTGGGCACACCCAGGCTGTGTTCTCCAAGGGAGCCCCAGAGAGCCTCCAGGCCAGCCTCCTCCCATGAGGGCAGCCCTGTGGGGCTGGTTCTGATTTCCCAAACGGGGAGGCACACCAGAATGGAAGAGCCTGAGGTACCCTTTTATTGCCAGCTCCAGCTTGGCTCCCACAATGGAACGTTGAAGGAGGGGCCTAGCTGGCATATAGAGTTTGAGCAGGAACTTGGGGGCTGGGTGTGATGTCTTCATTCAGCAGATGTTGTAGTTTGAGGGTCTTCCTGTCATTCTTTCTGCAGATGTTACTGGTTGGGGGACTTCCTGTCATGGAGTAGGTGCTGCTATTTTTATCAGCTCTTATACCCAGGCAGCTTCCCAGGCCTAAATGGACCACCTGGACCTTGTGGAGGCACCAGAGGAAGCCTGAGCCTCAGGGATCTGCCACCCAAGGGAGGAGAGGAAGGGCTGACCAGGGGCCCCGGGGCCTGTCTGAGCCTGGCAATAGGCCCCAGAGGGGTCCGGGTCAGTCAGCACAAGGCCTCTACACTGGACACCAAGGGATCTGGGCCTCCTGGACTGGGCGGCCTCTGGCCCTGGGCCCCTTGGCCATGTGGGGCAGGGCTGGAGGGCAGAGCAGTTCCCCCTCTCATGTGGGC
>NW_025392163.1:0-8789 GCF_016433145.1 Gracilinanus agilis | reverse complement strand
TCCTTCCTTCCTTCCTTCCTTCCTTCCTTCCTTCCTTCCTTCCCTCTTACCTTCTGTCTTAGAAATGATACTAAGTATCCATTCCAAGGCAGAAGAGTGGTAAGGGCTAGGCAACTGGGATTACATGACTTACCCAGGGTCATGTAGCTAGGAAGCGTCTGAGCCGAAATTTGAACCTAGTACCTCCTGACTCCAAGTCTGGCTCTCTGTCCACTGATCCATCTAGTTGTCCCTTCTCTGATGGTTTCTATAGCAACCATTCAGTCCAACCACCTCATTTTTCAGATAAGGAATCTGAGGTCCAGGGCTATTACGAGGCTTGCCCAATGCTACATCCTCCAGAAATTCCCATCAGTGGTGCAAACTGAACCAGATTCTCTTCCCCCTCCCTGCAATTTTGGCAAGACACATTAAGTTTTTAAATGATCCCATCCGTTCACATGGGTTCTAAATTGTGCTTGTCCTGTAGACATAAGCCATTTGAGAAGCCGAATAGCCCTACCTCTCACATCTGAGTAGAGAAGCAGTTTGGTTGGATGTTGGGCCTATTGAGGAAGTTTGGCTGGATGTAGCACCCTCACACTACATGGCAAGGAGGCATCTTCCTGAGTCCTGGTGCTGAATAGAGTTAGCAAAGTTTGCTTTCATTTAATCTGCCTTGAAAGGGCTCTTGTCTCAAAGGGCTATTCCAGGGAGCCCCACTTAATGAGGGTTGTAAAGGGATAGAAGCAGTTTAGGACATAGGCTATTACCTCCCAAGTTTCTCTTAGAACCATGACACTGAGCCAATGCATAGAAAACAGCCATCTCAGGATCCTTGAAAATGGGGCAAGTTTAAAGGAATAAAGGGAGACAGAACATTTCTAGTCCTAGAGTCTGGAGACCTGGGACATAGAAAGAGGTAAGTTGTTTCAGTTTGCTCAGCCCCATTTTTTCTTCTCTGTAAACTGAGGGATGGGTCAGCTAAGCAATACAGTGGATAGAGCACTTGATTCCTGAAGATCTAAACTCAAATCTGGCATGGGACACTTACTAGCTGTGTGACCCTAGGCAAGTCACTTTACCTTGTTTGCCTCTGTTTCCTCATGTGTAAAATGAGCTGGAGAAGGAAATGGCCAACTACTCCAGTCTCTTTGCTAAGAAGATGCCCAGAAGAGCTGAGCATGACTGAAATGATTTGACAATAACAAAATGAAGAGATTGGACCAGATGTACCATGTGGTCTTCACTAAGCTACTATGTCCTAGAATTCTACAAGTCAAGGTGAAACATTCACTGAGGCATTTACAGCTATTGAACACTTTCAAGGACCTTCACTCATTTGATCTTTTCAACAACTTTATGAGGAAGGTAATGTGAGTGTGGTTCACCTCCATTTTATAGATGAAGAGATTGAGTATGAGAGAGGTCAACCAATCAATAAACACTTAGAAAGTACCTATGATGCAACAGGCACCCTGAAAAGTATTGGGGATACCAAAAAGGGGAAAAGATAGTTCTTGCCCTCAAGGATTTCACAATCTAATGGGGAGACAATGCCCAAATAAATATAAACAAAGCTTTCTACATATAGGATAAGTGGGAAGTGATTCATGGAGGAAAGGCTATGAAATCAAGTCCTGTCAGCTGGTAAACAGTGGAAGGGTTTGAGTTCAGGGAAATAAATGCTTAGCTATCCCAAATCCCAGCCCTGGTGCCTTTCCTTTGTAATGTGTATTAAGTGGCCTCAGACCAGTTTCTTAGACCCAGAAGACTGGGTGAATAGTCATAGGATATCAATCTAGCCAAATGAAAGAAACAAGATTCCATCACAATCTAGACTCATGGGATGTCAAAGCTGGGAGGGTTCTTAGAACACACAATATCAGAGCTGGGAGGGAGCTTAGAACAGAGATTGTCAGAACAGAAAAGACAGAATGATGGAACTGAGGAGGACCTTAGAACACAGAATGTTAGCACTGGGAAGGAGCTTAGAACAAACTGAGAGTGTCAGAGCTGGGAGGGAGCATAGAACACACAATGTCAGAACTGAGAAGACAGAATAATGGAACTGAGAAGGACCTTAGAACACAGATTATCAGAGCTGGGAGGGAGCTTAGAACAGAGAATGTCAGAACTGAGAAGAGAGAATGATGAACTGAGGAAGACCTTAGAACAGAGAATGTCAGAGCTGGGAGGGAGCATAGAACACACAATGTCAGAACTGAGAAGACAGAATGATGGAACTGAGATGGAACCTTAGAACACAGAATATCAGAGCTGGGAGAAGTCTTAGAACATGGAACTGAAAGGGGACTTCGAGGGGAGAACACTTGCCTTTTTTTTTTATCCCTAGGATATAGCACAAGGCTTGGCACATAGTAGGTGCTTAATATGAATGTTTGCTGATTGATTGAGCTTGGAGGAGCCTTAGTAGTAGAATGTTAGATTTGGGGGGGTAGCTTTAAATAGAAAATGCTAGATCTGATATTTTTAATGTCTTCATTAGGTCTCAAAGGGTGGATGATTTGTCCAAGATCACACATATAGAAACTGGAAAAACTGGGACACAATCTCAGACTGATTCTAAGACCAATCGTCTTTCTGTTACATCCTAACCTACTTCTCCCCACCACTTGCTCCAGCTCCAATGGCTGAGAGTCAATGGGAAGTACCAGAGTTCAGATAATCTGGTATCATTTCTACTTTGCACGGAGCTGTTCCCAGCACAAGCGTGGGCCACTTGGACTTTGCCATGGGGTAGGGACCGAATACCTAAAGGTTTCAATCAAGTCCCCAAATGGCACTAGAGAGTGAGGAGGAGTGAAAAGCATCCTGGAGGGTTTGGAACGAAAGGTCCTGATTTCAAAGAATGGTTTTGTCCCCCTCCCCAGGGAATGTGGCCCTCTCTGGGCCTGATGTTCCTCATCTCTGAAATGAGGGGAGTTGGACTCATTGGCCTCTAACATCTCTTTCATCTTGAAATCGGGGATCTTAGGAGCTGATCGCATTTCTCCCAAGGCTAGCTCTCCTGCTTGCCTGCCTTCCCTAGTTCTGCTAATGTCATTATAATTCTTGCTTCCACTGCCTCCTTTCCATTTCCATTGCCACCACCCTGGTGCAGGCCCTCATTAACTCTCACTTAGATTATTGTAATAGCCGCCTAACTCATCTTTCAACGTCCAGTTTCTCCCCCCGTCTAATCTATCTGTCACACACTGTCAGACTAATCACCTTAATGTACTCCTTGGATCACATGCTTTTTTTTTTTTTTTTTTTTGATGGAAAAAAAATGTCAATATTCTTGGACTCTACTGCTTGTCAGAGAAAGTCCAAGCTCCTTTGCCTGGCATTCAAGGCCTTCTTACAGTTTGCCTTTAATATTTCTTTTCTTAAAACCCTTACCTCCTGTCCTTGTATTAATTAATTTTAAAATTCATTCATTCTAAGACAGATGAATGGCAAGGGCTAGGCAATTAATTAGGTTTAAGTGACTTGCCCAGAGTCACACATCTAGGAAATGTCTGAGGTCACATTTGATCTCAGATCTTCCTGCCTGACTCCAGACCTGGAGCTCCATCTACTGTGCCACCTAACTGCCCAGAGAAATGCCCGCTATTAATATTACTATAATTAGCCACAGCAGCAGTCTTAGGAGAAATATTATACGAGCCTTCCTAGATTATACTCTCTTTACAGACAAGAACCATGTTTGATGTTGGCTTTGTATCCCCAGCACGGTGTCCTAGCCATAAATAGGAAGTGTTTTATAAATATTTGTTTAATGACTCAGTCAAAGGTGTCGATAAAGCACACGGTGAGGATTGATCCCAGGGATCATTATAGATCCCCTTTCTTCCCAGCAATCAACAGAGCCTTTTTTAAGGCAAAGAATATTTTAATTTTTTAAAATGCCATCCCAGCTTGTTGGTTAGCCCATAAACCCTTGTGACATTTTCTAAGCCCTCTCAATATCCTCCCCCAGAATCCTATGTGTAGGATTGCTAAAGTTTTCTCTATAGAAGATGCTAAGGAGGCAGTAATCCATTTGCTTCTCCCCTCACTTTAAAAGATCCTTACCTTCTGTCTTGGAATTGATTGGGGATCAATGACTTGCCCAGGAAGTATCTGAAGTCATATTTGAATTCAGGATCTCTTCTCTCGAGGTCTGGTTCTCTATCCACTGAACTGCCTAGTTGCCCCTATCTATTTGTATTTTAAGGCTGATTTCTAGTGAAATCACAGGATTCTTATTTAAACATTGAAAATTTAATGGATGAGGCTTCCTCAAAGCACTGCAGTGCTCAAATTCTCTACCTTCCATCCCGCCTACAAGCCCTAGCTCTTTGGAGTCAAAGACAAGATGCCTTCTTAGCATCTTTTATTCCCAGGATGCCTTGGCCAGAATTGTACCTGAACTTTTGCACATCTCCCCCACCAAGAGAGTTTCCTGAATTCCTCAAAAGACCAATAATAACGCTAGTCAAGCCTCTTTCTGATATTCTTTTTTTTTTTAAGCCTTTACCTTCTATCTTAGAATGGAAAAATGTATTGGTTCAAAGGCAAAAGAGCATTAATTGGAGTTAAATGACTTGTCCAGGATCACACAGCTAGGTGGTATCTGAGGTTAGATTTGAACCTAGGTCCTCCTGACTCCAGGTCTCGCACTCTTCCATTTGCCAAGTTCCAACCCAGTTTAGTCTCAGTTTTCTTACCTGCAGAAGGGAGATAATAATAGCACCTCCCCCAAGAGTGGCTGTGAGGTTAAAATAATAATAATGGTTAAATAATTAATTAATTTATTGATTTGATGCTTAAAAATAAATAATTGTTAAAATTATAATAATTAAAGTAATAATAAATGTATATAATGTTTTACGAATTTTGACGTAAATGCTCCCATTTATTATTGCTGTTATTATTCACCAAATTGGAAAGTGTTCTAGTTAGCCCTGCAAAAGACTGCATAATTGATGTCTTAGGACCAGCTGAGCTTAGTTTGAACTCAGCACCAGGTTAGCTGGAGAGGTGACAAATATTTCAGCCATAGAAGCTTTAGGGGCAACTAGAGGACAGAGCATCGGCTTGGAGTTAAGAAGACTCATCTTCCTGGGTTCAAATCCAGCCTCAGACACTAACTAGCTGTGTGACCCTGAACAAGTCACTGGATTCTGTTTGCCTCAAAATTAAAGGAAAAAAAAAAAAGAATCTTCATGGAAACCATTGGGGATTCCAATCAATGTGGCTGGAAGAAATGTCCACTGCTCCCAGATGGGAGCTTCTGAGCTCCCTCTCTGCCCAGGTAGCTTCCTTCTGACCCTCCCATCCGTTCTTGGCTGGGGGGGCCTTTGGTTCAGCCAAGGCACACCCAGCATGGATCAGATCAAAGGGACCCCCCTTGGCAAAGCAGATTGTCTCCACCTCCGCTCTATCTGCCACGCAGCAGGCTCTCTGCATGCCAGGACTGCTCCTTTTTCACCTGGGAGTCTACAGGAAAGCGAGCTCATTCAGATCGGAAGGATGGGCCAGCTTACCAAAGACCTGTTTCGTGCCTTGCTTTCCACGGCTGAATTCCAAATGTTCTCTCCCACTGCTAAGAGGAGCTGAACTGACTATACCTCCGGTCAAATGCATTTGAATTATTTTTCTTCCCTTGGCAACAAGACGGTTTGCGTGTGCGGGAGTACAAGAGGACAAATGATTTGATTATCCTGAGGCTTACCCAGAAGTCTGTTTCTGCTGCTTCTTTGCAAAATGCCTCCACTGGGGCTAGACCAGTCTCACTAATCCCTTGGTTTGAATGTAGAACACAGCTATTTTTTTAAAGCCCTTACCTTCTGTTTTAGTATCAGTTCTAAAACACGAGAGCGTGGAAGTAGGGTTAAGTGACTTGCCCAGGGTCACGCAGTATCTGCAGTCAAATTTGAATCCAGGTTCCCCCCAACTCCAGACTTGGTGCTCTATCCACTGGGCTGTCTAGATGCCCCAAGTCATTCTTTTTTTTTTTTTTTAATCCTTATATTCCATCTTGGAATCAATACTAAGCATTGGTTCCAAGGCAAAAGAATGGTAAGGGCTAGGTAATGGGGGTTAAGTGACTTACTCAAGGTCACACAGCTAGAAAGTATATTTGGGAAGATTCCTCCAGATGCCAGGCTATTTACTCTACCCACCATGGTACCTAGCTGCCCCAACACATGAGTATTAAGGAAAGGAGAACGAATGGATAAATAGATATATGGAGGAATTAATAGATCCATACATCTAATGAATAAATGATGGATGGATGGATTTATGAAGTCTTTAATATGTGCCAGGCACTGTGCTATAAATTCAAGTAAATGAGACAGTTCCTTGCCCCTCTAGCAACCTCCTCTCTCACTGCAGAAGCTAACCCAGAAGAGAGAGTTGAGGGAGAGGGGTCACACCATGGGATCTAGGATCAGAAATGACCGGAGGTGGCCAAGGTGAAGGGCCAACCAGAAGAACCCAGAATTCTGGGTGCAGAGTCTGGGGGGAAGGGGAAGAAGAGGAGAGCCAGGTGCAGGAAGCCTGGTTTGGAAGTGTCTGAGAAGAAGAGAATCACCAGCTTCTGCCTGACCACACATTTCTTCTCCATCACACTTGAGAAATGATCCGTTATTTTCTGCTCTATGACCTCTCTCTGTGCTGAGGCAGCCCATTTCACTTTGGGGAGAGCACCTGCTGTCAGAGGGCTTTTGTTTTCCTTGGAACAAGCCTCAGGTTGCCTCTTTACAACTTTGACGCCCATCTTTTTTTAAGCCCTTACCTTCTGTCTTAGAATCAACGATACCCATTCTTTCCAAGGCAGAAGAGCAATAAGAGGTAGGTACCTGGGGTTAAGTGACTTGCCCAGGATCACAGAGCTAGGAAGTGTCTGAGGCCAGATTTGAACCCAGGAATTCCTATCTCTAAGCCTGACTCTCTATCCACTGAGCCACCCAACTGCCCCTTGGGTAAGTTTTAATAGCCAGAAATGACACAGAGACTTTTGGGGACAACTCGTACCGATTTTGTATCTGGTGTCAGCCCCCATCTCTTTTCCAGAAAATTGGTTTCCCATCCATATTTGAAGCTGATTCTTTGAATTTGTTATAAGTAAAGTGATGTGTGTGCACAAAGAGGGCAAAGACAAGGGACAGCAGAGTAAGAAATTCTAGAATTCTACTGGAGAGAGTCAGTTAGCTTTTGCTGGAGAATTCATTCTCTCTTTACCTGAAGAGAGGACTGGATCCCTTCCTTTGCTGGCTTTGGTATATCTGGACTTCTCCATCCTACCTGCTTCCCTGTTACCTGATTGAACCATCTATTGAGTTTCCTGTGGGATCCTATAGAGCTGAGCCATCTGTCTGTGAGAATCTGGTTGGGATCCTTTTGGTCCTGTCCTGCCTACCTGCTTAACTACCTCCATCACCAACAAAAAGGGGTTTGTTTTGGGTTAGTGTAGGATATCTACACTAGGGTCTGGGTCTCTAGATAAATGGGTGAGCTCAGTGTAGGGACTCCCGACAACAGGACATTTAGATCTTGTGGGTTTAGATAGAAACCTTGAATTGAAGTTATCCAATTACCTGTTACCTTTCCCTTGTTAAATTAAACACCTTTTATATATCATCTAAGTGGGTGTTTGTGTGTCATCTCAGAGTCTGGCTCTGCCAGCCCTGTGCTTGGGTGGCCTTCCCCAAACCCAGGTTACTCTTCTGATACTGGCCTAAAACCCATCCAATCCCATCCCCCAAAACCCACTTGTCATTTCAAACCCAAGTTCCTTTATCCCTAATAAAAACCGGCTTATTTGATCAAACTTATTTGATTTAGACCAGTGATTCCCAAAGTGGACGCCACTGCCCCCTGGTGGGTGCTGCAGCGATCCAGGGAGCGGTGATGGCCACAGGTGCATTTGGGGGCAGTGAATAAATGTAAGGGAGCGGTGATAGTATGTGACAGGGGCCGCTAAGTAATATTTTTTTCTGGAAAGGGGGCGGTAGGCCAAAAAAGTTTGGGAACCACTGATTTAGACTTTCAAGAAAGGTCAGTTAGTCAATCAGTCCATTTTATAGATGAGGAAACTGAGATCCATAAAGGTAATGGGCTTACTCCAGGTCACATTGCTAGTGATTGAGGCAGAATTTGAACTGAGGACCTCTGACTCCAAATGGAGCATCCCTTTCACTGTACTGTTCCATTTCCTATTCTCTCAGGGTCTTTCTTTTCAGTTGGAAACAAATTAAGTTTACACTTTTCAGAATTGTTGGGGTTGGAAAGGTTAGTAATACTTTGAGATTGTTTCCTACTTCAGCTAATCTAGACTTTCTGACTCTGGAGAGACAGAAAAAAGAAAAAAAATAGTAGGATGAGTTTATTTTGAAAAAATCCAATTTCTTCTGTATCCCATTAGTGATGCGTGAGGTCTTGTTTGAACAATCCCTCAGCATCTCAGAGACCTTGGAGAAAGAGGCAGCCTTCTATGAAGGAGTGGAAGTGACCACAGGTTTATAATTTATTTGTTGATTAATTGGACTCTTAGAGACCACTCAATTTCAATTACTTTATTGGCATGACAAGACATACTATGGCTGCCAATGTCAATACATTAATAGAGAATAGGACAGAGCAGGCTGGGGCAGCAGCCAGGGCTCCCAGGAGGGATGCATCATGCATATTCTGGAGAAGCTGTAGCTAGGAACCAAACCTGCACCTTGAGCGAGTGCCACACACTCCACCTGGGGCAGGCAATCCCAGGATATTGGTTCTAGGTAGTTAATAGGGAACCTGCAGAATGCAGAAAG
>NW_025392162.1:3078-5461 GCF_016433145.1 Gracilinanus agilis | reverse complement strand
AACCAAAAAATAAATAAGAAAGAGATAAGAGAGGTGAATGAAAGCCTGCAAAAATTCGAGTTAATAGATATTTGGAGAAAAATGAATAGAGACAAAAAAGAATACACCTTCTTTTCAGCAGCACATGGAACATTCACAAAGATAGACCATGTAATAGGGCACAGAAACATGCCAAACAAATGCAAAAAAGCAGAAATAATAAATGTAACCTCAGATCATAATGCAATAAAAATAGTTATTAGTAAGAATACATGTAGAGGCAAACTAAAAACTAATTGGAAATTAAATGATATGATTCTCCAGAATAATTTAGTGAAAGAACAAATCACAGAAACAATTAATAATTTCATTGAAGACAATGACAATGATGAGACATCTTACCCAAACTTATGGGATGCAGCCAAAGCAGTTCTAAGGGGAAAATTGATATCACTGAGTGAATATATTAACAAATTAGGGAGGGCAGAGGTTAATGAATTGGGCATGCAACTTAAAAAACTAGAAAATGAACAAATTAAAAATCCTCAGATGAAAACTAAATTATAAATACTGAAAATCAAAGGAGAAATTAATAAAATCAAAAGTAAAAGAACTATTGAATTAATAAATAAAAGTAGAAGCAAGTATTTTGAAAAAACAGATAAAATAGACGAAGTACTGGTTAATCTAATTAAAAAAAAAGAAGAAAACTGAATTAATAGTATCAAAGATGAAAAAGGAGACCTCACTTCTAATGAAGAGGAAGTTGAGGCAATCATTAAAAACTATTTTGCCCAATTATATAGCAATAAATTTAGTAATCTAGGTGACATGGATGAATATTTGCAAAAATATAAATTGCCTAGATTAACAGCAGAAGAAATATAATACTTAAATAATCCAATATCAGAAAAAGAAATTGAACAAGCCATTAAAGAACTCCCTAAGAAAAAATCGCCAAGGCCTAATGGATTCACAAGTGAATTCTATCAAACATTCAAAGAACAATTAATCCCAATACTATACAAATTATTTGATATAATAAGCAAAGAAGGAGTCTTACCAAACTCCTTTTATGACACAAATATGGTACTGATTCCAAAGCCAGGCAGATCAAAAACAGAGAAGGAAAATTACAGACCAATCTCCTTAATGAATATAGATGCAAAAATCTTAAATAGAATACTAGCAAAAAGACTCCAGGGAGTGATCAAGAGGGTTATTCATCATGATCAGGTGGGATTTATATCAGAATGCAAGGATGTTTCAACATTAGGAAAACCAACCACATAATTGACCATATCAACAAGCAAACCAACAAAAACTGTATGATTATCTCAATAGATGCTGAAAAAGCCTTTGACAAAATACAACACCCATTCCTACTGAAAACACTAGAAAGTATAGGAGTAGAAGGTTCTTTCCTAAAAATAATAAACAGTATATATCTTAAACCATCAGCAAGCATCATATGCAATGGGGATAAATTAGAAGTCTTTCCAATAAGATCAGGAGTGAAACAAGGATGCCCATTATCACCTCTTTTATTTAACATTGTACTAGAAACACCAGCAGTAGCAATTAGAGAAGAAAAAGAAATTAAGGTATTAAAATAGGCAAGGAGGAGACTAAGCTATCACTCTCTGCAGATGATATGATGGTCTACTTAAAAATCCTAGAGAATCAACTAAAAAGCTAGTAGAAATAATCAACAACTTTAGCAAAGTTGCAGGAAACAAAATGAATGCACATAAATCATCAGCATTTCTATATATTTCCAAAAAATCACAGCAGCAAGAGGTAGAAAGTGAAACACCATTTAAAATTACCCTAGACAATATAAAATACTTAGGAATCTATCTACCAAAACAAATACAGGAATTATACAAACATAACTACAAAACACTTTCCAAAAAAGTAAAACTAGATCTAAACAATTGGAAAAACATTGAGTGCTCATGGGTAGGATGAGCTAATATAATAAAAATGACCATTCTATCCAAATTAATTTACTTATTTAGTGCCATACCTATCAAACTAACAAAAACCTTTTTTTACTACATTAGAAAAAACTATAACAAAATTTATTTGGAAGAACAAAAGATCAAGAATATCAAGGGAAATAATGAAAAAAAAAACGTGAAGGAAGGTGGCTTAGCAGTACCAGATATTAAGTTATACTATAAAGCAGCGGTCATCAAAACAATATGGTACTGGCTAAGAGATAGAAGAGAGGATCAGTGGAATAGACTTGGAGTAAGTGATGTCAGCAAGACAGTGTATGATAAATTGAAAAAGCCCAACTTTTCGGACAAAAATCCACTATTTGACAAAAACTGCTGGGAAAATTGGAAAACAATATGGGAGAGATTAGGTTTAGATCAACATCTCACACCATATACCA
>NW_025392162.1:0-3020 GCF_016433145.1 Gracilinanus agilis | reverse complement strand
AAAAAAAATGCAACCAAAATCAGAAGGGAAACAACAAACTGGGGAAAAAATCTTTGTAACAAAAAATTCTGACAGAGGTCTAATTACTCAAATATACAACAAGCTAAATCAATTGTATAAAAAATGAAGCCATTCCCCAATTAATAAATGGACAAGGGACATGAATAGTCAATTTTCAGATAAAGAAATAAAAAGTATCAATAAACACATGAGAAAGTGTTCTAAATCTCTAATAATTAAAGAAATGCAAATCAAAACAACTCTGAGGTACCACCTCACACCTAGCAGATTGGCTAAAATGATAGCAGGGGTGAGTAATGAATGTTGGAGGGGATGTGGCAAAATTGGGATTTTAATGTACTGTTGGTGGAGTTGTGAACTGATCCAACCATTCTGGCTGGCAATTTGGATCTATGCCCAAAGAGTGATAAAAGAATACCTGCCCTTTGATCCAGCCATACCATTGCTGGGATTGTACCCCAAAGAGATCATGGATAAACAGAATTGTATGAAAATATTTATAGCCGTGATTTTTGTGGTGGCAAAAAACTGGAAAATGAGAGTTTGTCCTTCAATTGGGAAATGGCTGAACATATTGTGGTATATATTGGTGATGGAATACTATTGTGCTCAAAGGAATAATAAACTGTAGGAATTCCATGTGAACTGGAAAGACCTCCAGGAATTGATGCAGAGTGAAAGGAGCATAGCCAGAAGAACATTGTACACAGAGACTGATATATGTGGTAAAATCGAATGTAATGGATGTCTGTACTAGCAGCAATGCATTGATCCAAGACAATTCTGAGGAATTTATGGAAAGGAACACTACCCACATTCAGAGGAAGAACTACAGGAGTAGAAACACAGAAGAAAAACAAATGCTTGGACACTTTGGTTGATGAGGACATGATTGGGGATGTAGACCTGAAAAGACCACACCCATGTAACTATCAATAATTTGTAAATAAGTCTTGACTGACTGCACATAATAAAACCAGTGGAAATGAGAATTAGCTACAGCAAATGGGGGTGGAGGGTTGAGGGGGTCAAGGGGAAAGTAAAAACATGAGTTATGTAACCATGGAAAATTTTTCTAAAAATAAAAAACTATTCAAAATAAATAAATAAATGAACAAATAAATGAATGAATGAATAAATAAATAAATAAGTAAATAAGTAAATGAATGAATGAATGAATAGGCAACTAAATAAATAAATAAATGAATGGATGAATGGATGAATGAATGAATAAATGAATAAATAAATAGATGAATAAATAAATAATACCTCTTAATGCTCTCTTCCTCTCCTTCTTATAATATTATTCATCCCTTCATCTTCCCATGGCCTCTTTATGTGGAATAGAATATCCTATTTTTTCTTATTCATTCAAGTTTCTCTCGCTGTCCTCTACTATTCACCCACCTCTTTCCTACCCCCATATCATCTTAGACCATTTAGTATTCCAACCTCTCCCTATGAATAGTTCTTCTAATTACTATAACAGTGAATACTATAATAGTGAATAGAGTTCCTTACAGAGAATTATACATTTCTCCACATAGGAATACAAATAAATAGATCATATTGAAGCCCCTAAAGAGGCAAATTTAAAAAATACAAATTTTCTTTCTTTCCCCTCTGTTTCTTATTTACCTTTTCATGTTTTTCTTGATTTTTGTGGTTGGATATTGAACTTTTCATTTAGTCCTGGTCTCTTCTGTGTAAATACTTGGAAATCTTCTATCTTGCTGAATGCCCATACTTTCCCCTGGAAGTATACAGTTAGTTTTGATGGATAGGTGATCCTTGGTTGTTGACCCAGTTCTCTTGCCTTTCTGAATATCATATTCCAAGCCTTGCAGTCTTTTAGTGTGGCGACTGCCAGATCCTGTGTGATCCTGATTGGTGCTCCTTGGTATCTGAATTGTTTCTTTCTGGCTTCTGTTAAAATTTTTTCTTTTGCTTGGAAGCTCTTGAATTTGACTATTATATTCCTGGGGGTTGTCTTTTCTGGATCTAGGGTAGAGGGTGATCTACGGATCCTTTCAATGTCTATATTGCCATCTTGTTGTAGAACTTCAGGGCAATTTTGCTGAATAATTTCTTTTAGTATGGAGTCCAAATTTCTATTAATTTCTGCTTTTTCAAGAAGACTAATGATTCTCAGATTGTCTCTTCTAGACCAGTTTTCTTGGTCTGTCACTTTCTCATTGAGATATTTCATGTTTCCTTCTATTTTATCAGTCTTTTGACTTTGTTTTATTTGTTCTTGCTGTCTTGAGAGATCATTAGCTTCTAATTGCTTAATTCTAGCCTTTAGGGACTGGTTTTTGGCTATAATCTTTTGGTTTTCCTTTTCAATCTGGTCATTTCTGGTCTTCAATTTACTTGCCTCACTTTCCAATTGTGAAATTCTGCCTTTTAAACTGTTATTTTCTTGCCAGATTTTGGTTTCCAGTTTGCTTACCATTTCGTTTGATTTTTGGGCATCTTTTTTCCAATTGGGAGTTTCTGTCTTCTAACCTGTTAATTTCCTTTTGAGCTATTTCCCACTTCTCTCACCAAATCTCTTCCATCTTTCTCATCATCTCAGATTTGAGCTCTTCAATAGCTTCTGGCCATTTTTCATTATTTTGTGAAGGTTTAGATATGATTACTTGTTTGTTCTCCTCTGCTGTTTGCTCTGTTGTCTGGATTTTATCTGTGTAAAAGTTGTCGAGTGTTACGGATTTCTTCTTGATGATCTTTCTCTTTTGGGGTTTTTGTCTCTGGATTGCCATTTTTAGCCCTGTGCCCTCTCCAGTTTATCCTCACACTCAGGGTCTTTCTGTGCTCTTTAATCTTCTGAGGTCTCAGGTCTAGTTGTTCTCAAGGTCAATCCTCCTGGTGGTCCCCTTCCTTGTTCCTCTGCTCGAGGCTCCTTTAACAGTCTCAGGGAGCTGCTTCCATGGTCATGCACCCCTCTGTACTGGGTCCCCACTCCAGGTCCTTGCCTGTGCTCAGGATTCGTGTCT
>NW_025392161.1:0-6082 GCF_016433145.1 Gracilinanus agilis | reverse complement strand
TCTGTTGCCTCCACATTTTCTTGGAAAGACTATAGGATTTGGAATCATTAGACAGACTAGATGCTGTTCTGACACTGAAAACCTTTGGAACTTTGAGTAAGTCGGTTCCCCTCTCTGGGTTTCAGATGCCTCACTTGTAAAGTGAAAGGGCTGAATCTCATTTAGCCCTCAATATTGGGAATATCTTTATTCATTATGGTTTAATTTTCTTTATCATTGTCAGTAAGCATTTATGAAGTACTGATTAAGAGCTAGGCACTGTGCTAAACCCTGGGACATAAAGAGGGGCTATCTTCCCTTCCCCTCACTACCTTAATGTCAAGAAGGACAATCAGAAATCTATGGAGGCTCTTCTTTACAAGGAATGAACGGTTTCCTAATAACAGAAGTCTATTAATAAATCCTAACAAAATCATGCCTTCTTATTAGTCCTCACTCTCTTTGACTTTTGTCAACCATTTAACCCTGAGAGTGTCATCCCTTGCTTCTGGATACTTTGTCGTCCCTCATTTTTGTGACCCTTCGGTCTCTGAGCTCTCTTAGCTGTTATGTTTATAAATATATTTTAATTATCAGGAATTTGCCTCTTCTATGACCATTCCTTCTCTGCCCTCATTGGATCCTAATGATTAAATAATAAATCAAACATTTGATCAGTTAAGTATATGTAAAACAATTGTTCTTGCTCCTAAATGGAATCATTCCAGTAAATTTTATCTTTAGATTTATTTTTTCTCTTTATTCACTTTTCCCAAGACAAACTTATTTACTTCTGTGGATTCAAGAATGTCTTAGCATATGATTCTTAAATCTCTTTCTGTGTCTAGCTTGTAGAGTAGATTAAGTGTAAGACGTAAAGTCATAAAAACTTGAGCTGGAATCTTGCCTGTGGGAGGATTTTGAGGAAGGTTTGTCTTTGAGTCTCAGATGAGAGAAAGCCTAACCTGGACTCCCAGGCTTCATCTTTGGACAGTGGTGGTCTTAAGCCATACGAGAGCCATTTTTCTTACACACAAGGCCATGGTTCCGTATCACATTGCGTTGTGGGATTCAGAGAGGAATATAATCTCATAACAATTTGCTGCTCACCTTCTATATATGCAAATTGTACTAAACCATGGTTGGGTGTAAGGAATTTAATATGGAGAAAAATATGATGGCATCCCTAACTTCATGATTCTCTCTCCTCATCTGAAACAGGGAGTGATACATTGAAGTAATATGTTTAATATAACTGAGCTTCATGAATGTACAGGAAGGAGATGATAACCATAATCCAAAAAGAAGAGAAAAATCTGGAGTTAACTGAGCAGGCTTCACTGCACATGTAGGATTGGGCTGTTATAGAAATTGTGAGAGACTTTGAATAGGCAGCGAGGAGAGGTTGGGGAGTTCTAAGTAAGTGTGTGTGTGTGTGGGGGGGGGTGAGGGGTCAGAAGAAATATAGAACTGAGGGAAGAATAAGCAGAATGTTCCTGAAAGTGTAGATTGTAAAATGAGGACAACAGGAGATATAGTTGGATAGGTTGTCTGGCACCTGATTTCAGAGTATCTTGAAAATCAAGAGAAGGGGTTTAAAATTAGGGAGCCAGTGTGGATTTTTAATCAGGATACTGAAATAATGATTCATGTGAATGAGGCCAGGGTGGCTCATGGAGCATTTTGATAATCACATAGAAATGAGAGTTCTGTGGGGGGCACAAGTGCTTTGCTATGTATTCCTCTGGCTCAGATGAGTGCCTTTGGCTCTCCCACATCTATCATTGTAACCTGCAAATATTTATTGAATTTTAATTTTTAATTATACTTTGAGATAACAGACGTTAAGTCAGGTCATAGCAACCTATTTCATTTCTTGTACTCCACTTTTCCCTAACACAGGTGAGGAGGGCTTCTTCACAGAGTTGGGTCAGGATCAAGCTCCTCAGCTGGTTCTCCAGTCTGCTTTACCTTTCAAGGAGAAGCCACAATCCAACATGATGAATGTCAGTCACACTGTCTTCCATCCTGCTGTGTTTGTTCTGCTTGGTATCCCAGGCCTAGAGAAATACCACATGTGGCTTTCCATCCCCCTTTGCTTTATATATGCAACTGCAGTGTTGGGGAACAGTGTCCTGATTCTGGTCATTGTCACTGAGCGCAGCCTCCATGAGCCCATGTATATGTTTCTTTCCATGTTGGCTGGCGCTGACATTCTACTTTCCACTACCACTGTACCCAAAGCCTTGGCCATCTTCTGGTTCTGTGCCCGGGAAATCACCTTTGCTGCTTGTGTCACCCAAGTCTTCTTTGTCCATGTGATGTTTGTGGGAGAATCAGCTATCTTGCTGGCTATGGCATTTGATCGGTATGTGGCTATTTGTAACCCACTGAGATATTCAATGATTCTGACATTGCCTGTTGTGGGGAGATTGGCTTTAGCCATTGTTGTTCGGAGCTTCTGCATCATCTTCCCTGTCATTTTCCTGCTAAAGAGGCTACCCTTCTGTAGGACCAATGTGATTCCCCATTCATACTGTGAGCATATTGGGGTGGCTCGACTGGCTTGTGCTGACATCTCTGTCAATATATGGTATGGCTTCTCTGTCCCCATCCTTATGGTGATCATTGATGCAGTGCTCATTGTAGTGTCTTATACTATGATCCTCCATGCCATCTTTCGGATGCCTTCTCAGGAGGCCAGACACAAGGCACTCAGCACCTGTGGCTCCCACCTTTGTGTAATCTTCATGTTTTACTTCCCATGTTTCTTCAGTGTACTGACTCACCGTTTTGGACGCAACATTCCGCGACATGCACTCATCCTATTTGCGAACCTCTATGTGGTGATGCCTCCCATGCTCAATCCCATTGTTTATGGTGTGAAGACAAAGGAGATCAGAGAAGCTCTGGCCCACCTTTTCATCAGAATCAAGAAATGACTTTCCTCATCCCCAGTAGGTTGAGGTCTCCTTGATCACATTCTTCAGCAGGAATTCCCCCCCCTAATAAATCAAGGGTTGAATAAAACTCTCTGATCTGGAGGTCCCTACCCTTTTGGACATTTTCCTTTTAATTCTTTTCATTCTTCCAAGAGATCATTAAGAGTTCTTATGCACCTAGGTTTGCCTTAGGAATTATGTGTAACAAATGAATCAAATGTATTCCTTACTTTATAAAACTAAGCCCAGGGTTCACATTCTGACTTTGATGTTTTCCAATTGAGTGACCCTAGAGAAATTATTTAAATCCTTTGAGTTTCTTTATGTATAAAACTGAAACAAGGATACCTTTTTTGCAAATGTCTCAAATTCTTGATTGATGTTAATATTTATTATTGTGAATGAGAAATCTGGATTCTTAGTGATTTTCACATTATTTTGTATTTTCAAAACATTTTATTTATATATTTTAAATGAACAGATGACAGTAAATGAATCCTTTTCTGTGATTGCTATAATAAATGTTTCAGAGATTTTTGTAAAAATGTTGTCTGATATCATGGATATATTATTTCACTGATTGATATGTATTTGGCAATGAACTGACTGATTTTATTAATCTTTCTTGGAATGTTTACAACATTGTTCATTAAATACCTTATTTTGGGATATCTGATGAAATGAGCTTAATAAACAAGAAACACTAAGTTTAGTAATCTTTAACAAAGAGCCCTTCCCTAATATGAATAACTTAATCAATGGAAAAGCCAATGAACAATATTGGGTAGTATTGGAATATCATAACATTCAGATATTCTAGGAAAGTTAACAGCATTACACAGAATCATTTGTTGAAATTGCCAATTTAATGCCTTAATTGTCCTTCTAAAATTTGTTGTTTCTTGGAATTTCATTTAGAGTATTTATTTAAAGTATAGTGTACATTGAAATGTATTCATATTTATTTTCTTTCGTTTGGAGGAGCCAGAGCCAAGAATATATACTTATGACATGACAATAGTTATACAATGATCAGCAACCTTTTGAGCTTGGTGTGTCAAAATTCACCAAAAAACTGAGAATAACTCGGGTGGTATGTCACTTTGAGAAAAAAAATCACCATAATTTTGCAATATTTACGGTTTAAAAAACAAAAATGTATAATTGTAATAAATAGCTGAATTTAATAAACCAAAATAGGTAACACTACACTACAGCAAATGTTTCATCTTTGGCATACAGCCCCATATTTCTCTGTATGCGGCTGCTTGTGGCCATGTGTCACTGAAAATGGCTACGTGTGTCAGTGCTATCTGATTTGCTATCACAGCACTAGACCATGAAAATTTGTGTTTTATTAGCTCTTATTTCAGTTCCTGGAAATGTAGTCATTAATCTTTGTTCCATTTGTCAATATTTCTTGATCTTGCCTTTGCCTTGATTCAGGTGGATTCCTTTGAACAAGTAACCAATCTATATTGGTTGTCAGCTGTTAATTCTAAAAGTAGAATTGTTATTGGTGAAGGAATTGAGGATATTACGACATCAAGTGA
This sequence comes from Gracilinanus agilis, assembly GCF_016433145.1. Taxonomy (NCBI): domain Eukaryota; kingdom Metazoa; phylum Chordata; class Mammalia; order Didelphimorphia; family Didelphidae; genus Gracilinanus; species Gracilinanus agilis. The sequence continues at coordinate 1,608 of NW_025392161.1, read as the reverse complement.
TTAATTGAAGGAATTGAATGAACCATACTGACTCTATTTTATGACTTCATTCTGGAGCTAGCTTAGTTTCTATATATTACTTACTCCATTATGAGTCTAGTCTAATTTCTGTCTTCTGAGGAAATTTTATTCAATTGCAGGGTCTGGGAGAAAATGATATTGTGTTATTTGAATCTAGCCCTGCTGTGTGCCTGGCAACCTGGATCATCTTTACCTGTTGTTTAGAGTCTAAGGATTTAATTTATGTTGACCAGAAAATTACTCAGATTCAAATACTGATGGAAAAGATTATCTCACAGTCGTACATCTCAAACAATCTCTATAGCACATCTGAAAATTGTCCTTGTACTGATCAATCAGTTATTGTTTCCATGTTCTTTTGGTTGTTTACGGTCATTTAGAAGGAGCTGGACACCTCTTAATTTTTTTTTTCTGAATTCAAGAGACTGTATCAAAATACTCACTCCCTTCTAAGTTGAAAAGTCCCTAAACTTTCCTCCAATTAGAAATCAGATTACCTAATGCTGCATCTTGGTTAATTGTTTCCTTTTAATTAATTGGCATTATTTGATTAAATGTTTTTAATATATAAAAAGCCTGTTTTCCCTTTGTTTTCAGTGTCTAGTCATAAGCTGAGGAAGGAACCTGATCCCTATTTGTAAGACAATTGGCATGCTTTGCTTAATAAATGGAAATGCTTGGAAGCTCAGAACTTTGTTCCTCAGTCATCTCATTTTTCATTCACTGCATTGGTCTTTTGTAATCCTCTGCTTGTCTTGTGAGTACTTCCTTTCTTGCTTTTGTCAGCTTCTGGTCTTCATCTTTGTAGTTTACCTACTGGTTACTACTATTCCTGCCTGTGAGGCTGAAGTGGCTAGAAAGCTTCTCTCTGATAAAGGCAAACTATCAATGATGGAAAAAAGAGTTACAATTGGACAGAACATATCATTTTTTTTTTTAACCTTTGGGGACTGCATTTGTAGAACCTGATGTTCTTAAGAGTGAGGAGAAGAGATTTAGTGGGAATAGAGAACCTTAAAATAAATTAAGCTAGAATAACTGAAGTAGATACATTATTCAGTTTATAAATGAAGAGAAGAAAATCCTATTTTGGAAAAAATGTTAGAGACGAATACAGAAAATAATAAACCCTACTCATTATTTCTAATGTAATACATTAATGCAACAAAGTGAAAAAAATTAGAAAGGATAATGAAGTAAAACCGTAATATTTTGTATACAAGAATATGTAGTCTATAAAGAACATATTAAAAAACCATATACAGAATAAAAGTGAGGAAATGAAAACAATTGCCTCTGCATCAAGTGAATCCCCAAATGTAAGAATTGTAATAATGAAAAACAAGGCAAAAACCAGCATCCAAAACCCATAAAAAGATAAGCAATATTTTCTGAAAGAACTATAGCTAGCAAACCAATATAAATATTGAACATGTATGTGCCAAATGTTTTTTTTTAAACCCTTGTACTTCGGTGTATTGTCTCATAGGTGGAAGATTGGTAAGGGTGGGCAATGGGGGTCAAGTGACTTGCCCAGGGTCACACAGCTGGGAAGTGGCTGAGGCCGGGTTTGAACCTAGGACCTCC
>NW_025392160.1:0-9066 GCF_016433145.1 Gracilinanus agilis | reverse complement strand
TTAGAGACAGAGAGAAGAAAATACAAAGAAAAAAAGACAAGTTGGGAGAGACAGAAAGAGAAAATTTGACAACCATCTGGACTGATGTTAAATGCATGTTCCCTCAATCTCAATTCCTTTTAAACTAGGAATTATTTTATCAAGGTTTTTCTTCTGGATACTGGGCCATTCTAGGCAATCACAGTAAATATCAATTCCAGATGAAGAAAGTTTTTAACACTGGATTTACAGCATCTGAAAAAATCTTCTATTGTCTTTCAGGTTTGTTGAACACACACAGAGATGTCCTGGCAGCAAAGCCAGCAGCAGTGCCAGGCTCCTAAGTGCCCACCCAAGTGTCCACCCAAGTGTCCTCCTAAATGTCAGACCCCTAAGTGTCCACCTAAGTGTCCACCCAAGTGTCCTCCCCAGGCTCCATGCCCTCCTCCAGTCTCTTCCTGCTGTGGTTCTAGCTCAGGAGGATGCTGTAGCTCTGGGGGATGCTGTGGCTCTAGCTCTGGAGGATGTTGCTGCTCTGGCTCTGGGGGTGGCTGCTGCCTCTTCTCCCATCACAGGAGATCCCACAGGCGCAGGCATCAGAGATCTGACTGCTGTGATAGTAGCAGTGGGCACAGCCAGCAATCTGGAGGCTGCTGTGGAAGCTCTGGGGGTTGCTGTGGTGGCTCTGGGGGCTGCTGCTGATCTGGTGCCCCTGCCCATGAAGAGAAGAGACAATTCATTGGTCCTGCACCCTTTTCTTCTTACTCCTCAGCCTGTACCCTTTCCCCATGGATCTGAACTGTTTAAATGTTCCTAGGGGATGGAGAGAAGCAAGGCCTATTATTTCATTTTTTCTCATACCCCCAAGATCTAAACCATCTTCATTCAAACTTCCTCATTAATCCCAAGTAAAAATAAAGATTTTGTTCTTGTCATAGCTACGTCTTCTTCTTCATTATTTTCCTCTAGCACTTCAAGGCTCCATTCTTGTTAATAGACCCACAGACCTCCCTGATTGATGCCTTCAGGAAATGCCCAGGAAATGATTTTGGGTGGCAGAGCTGAGAGGCTGGCCTGAGATTCACTTCATTCAGTACCAAGGGGACACAGAGAGTGCCTCTGTAGAACACAGTTAATTTTGTCAGCCATCCTTCTCAGGGTAAAATATGCCAAGGCTTGAAACCTCAGGACAGAGAGCACAGGTGCCTTTGCAAAGGCTCAAGCCCAGGTGAAAAGGAGAGGCAAATGAGGATAGAAACAAGCCCCTGGTTTGGAGCAGAAAGTCTCCAGGGACAAAGGACTCAGTAAGAGGATTCAGGAGAACCTATGGCTTTCTTCTGGATCCTTCATGGTTCGGATGGCTAAGTGATACATGACCTATAGCTACTTATCTTTTCCTTCTCTACACTAGTCCTACTTTTCTGTTTGACCCAGTGCACAGGTATATCCAGTACTGTCCCCCTATCTTGGCACTGGGCTGTCCCTCTTTCATTCATTCCAGCACCCAAAATCTCAGAAAAATTATAGTGTTTCTAAGGTGTGCCTTGGTCCTTCTAGGATTCTTATTCCTCTTATTGGGGGGAGGGGTCTTCCTAATTCCAGAGCCCAGAGCCAAACTCCAGGGCCTATTTTCTGCCTCCACTCCCAGCATACCTTTCAAAGTATTATCACATCCCTTCTGGACCTCTCAGATATCTTTCTTTTCCTCAGGTCTCCTCGTACCCAGGGTCCTAGCACCAAGTTATAGTTCTGCTACAAGAACAGCACTACCAGATTATGCATGTAATGACTCAGTTTGGCAACAAAGTTATGAGAAAATTCACCTTATGCTCATCCTTGAAGATATGGAGGACTTGGGGGGATGGATATAATAGGGCATACCCCATCAGACTCAGATGATGTGCTGCTTAATTTTGAGAAACTTCTTTTCTGTTTCCATTTTTAGTCATTGTTCTAATGTTTAGTCATTGGGTAGGGGACAGGGCATGGATTCATCTGAATTTGAAGGTTAAGGTGAAGTCAATTAAAATGTACCAAAGTTAAAAGATAAATCCATTCTTGGTGATCACGGAGCCCAAGTGAGGATCTTGGGAATCCCATCCTAATGCTCACTTACCCTGATGAGTCGGGTCCTTCAGAACAATGTTATGATTCCCTTTCTGTGTTCTTGGGGTACCTCTAAGGCAGTGATGGGCAAACTGTAGCCCACAGGCCAAATGTGGTCCCCTGAAATGTTCTATCCAGCTGCGCGACATTATTCCTAATCTGACAAATAAGGTGAGTAGGATACAATACAATGAAACTTCAAAATAGTTGCCTAAAAAACAGACTGACAGATGAGCATTTCCTTTCCTTTGGCCCCCTCTTTAAAAAAGTTTGCCCATCACTGCTCTAAGGGATACCAGGTATCTCTCTCCAATGCTATTCACTTGTGACTCCATTTCAGTGTGTTCTCCTCAGTATCAATCTCTAGTATCAATATCTTCCTTATAGCATTGATACTTTGAGTGTTTAGTGCTATGGTGTTAGTTAATAAATTAACATCAATTAGCTTTTACCAAAGGATTTAATGAGAAAATACAGCAACTAGGGGCAGCCCAGTGGCACAATGCATAAAATCCATTCTATCCAATAGTAGGTTTGTATTCAGAAAAATTCATCTTCCTAAGTTCAAGTCTGACTTCAGATACTCATTTGTTGTGTGAACCTGGACAAGTCTCTTGACCCTGTTTACCTCAGCTTCCTGTTTTGTAAAATGAGCTGGAACCAATATCTTTGCCAAGAAAATCCCAAATGGGATTCATGAAGAGTTGGACAGGACTAAAATGACAGAACAAAATAACAAATAAATAGAAATATAAACATGTCTCCCTACCTCAACCTCTGAAGGCACGCTTATCCCTACAGCACCCAGTGAAAAGGGTACACTCATCCTTAAAGCACTTTTTACAAAGTATTCACACTCATCAGATTCATTTCTAAATATAAACCAGTGGATAAATGGATTGTTCTTCCTCTTTATGGCTTCCATAGATACCCTGGAAAGCTCAGCAAAGCAGAACTTTGTTCTTTGCTAGGCATGGCTATCTAAAAAAACCTGCCATGGATTATGCCTCCTAGAACTCTGGTGGCTTGCTCTCCGGAGCTTAGTCCTGAATTCCTTCATTAAAAGAAGGAACGAAAAACAAATGTGAAAAAAGAAGTTAGAACAGATTCATGGGCCATATATCGTCATCCCTGTTAAAGAAGCCTCATTCCCTCACTACACAGAAGAGTTACATTCCTCATTACCTTCACATTTGAATGTACATAGGAAAGAAAGAAGGATGAATCATCTGGTTATTCTGCCTTTTTAAGCACTGTCAGTTCATAAGATAGCATCCTCTCTAAAAGAATCCTCTCTAAAAGATTACCTTCTTTTTTTGGTTAAACCAACCAGAAACTATAGCTTAAGCCCTTGTGAAGACTGCATCAGGAGAAGTGAGACCTGGGCAAGTTCTTTAAACTCTACCTTTCTCTGTTTCTTTAATTCTTTCATTTAATTTAATTTCTTTAATTCTTTAATGCTTTAATTTAATTTCTTTAATTATTAAAAAATAAAACAGGGGCAGCTGGGTAGCTCAGTGGATTGAGAGCCAGGCCTAGAGATGGGAGGTCCTAGGTTCAAATCTGGCCTCAGCCACTTCCCAGCTGTGTGACCCTGGGCAAGTCACTTGACCCCCATTGCCTACTCTTACCAATCTTCCACCTATAAGTCAATACACAGAAGTTAAGGGTTTAAAATTAAAAAAAAAAACAATAAAGACACCTCCCTATCAGAGTTGTTGTGAGGATCAATCATGATTATATTTGTAAAGTGTTTAACACAATGATGGTACATAGAAGGTGCTTAATAAATGCTTTTTTTTTGTATAGTTTTTTTTTTTAAACCCTTGTACTTCGGTGTATTGTCTCATAGGTGGAAGAGTTTGAACCCAGGACCTCCTGTCTTTAGGCCTGACTCTCACTCTACTGAGTTACCCAGCTGCCCCCAATAAATTCTTTTTAAAAAAGACTTTTGTGAATTATAAGAGATAGATTTTTGATGGCCAAATTCAGTTCCTTGTTACAATTATAAGAGAATGATGATGTGCGTGATCATAAAATAAGCTAATAATTCATGTTTGTTTATATTAATATTCTTTATGTATTTGAATTTTATTCTAGCAATCAATCAATGAGCATTTATCTACCCTGTACTAATCACTATGCTAAGTACCTATAATAATAACAATGGTAGTAGCTAGCATTTCAATAGAACTTGAAGGTCCAAAAGCACAATACAAATATCTCATCTGATTTTCACAACACCTCTGAGAGGTAATTATCCCCATTTCACAGGTGAGGAGGCTGAGGCTGAGAAAAGTCAGTAACTTAAATTCACATTGATCAAGTGAGTGTGAAAGGATGTAACCTCAGGTTACATGTACTCTATCCACTATGCCACCTGTAGTGGAATATGATGAGGTCACCTCCACTCCCTCCATCATAAAGAAAAAAAGGTTCATTAAAGTGAACAATTGTCCCTAACTATTTTGGGTACAAAATTCTGGAATCAGAAGCCCTCTACTTCCTCCAGTCTGGTTTTCTCAACTTCTTGTATTATAGCCAAGTATTTTTACTGGCAGAGCTCAATATGGAATATCCAGCCCCTTCCATTCTAAGTGCCCTAACCTCTTTGAGGACCCTTTTTTCTCAAATGCCCAGACAAGAAAAAGGTGGATTTCTTCCTCACTTCTGATGTCACCGGATCCAGAGAAACCACCTGAACCATCCTCTTGCCACCAAACTGACAGAATGCAGTAAATGTGACTCAGCTACTGAATTTTCCTCCCAGTTCTACTCTATCATAGGGAAGGTTAAGTACAGAGAGGAGTCTTACAACTTTCCTGGGGTTTGTTCCAAACCATAGACTTTATGTTGAGTGTCTAAAATTATTGTTGACTACTGGGGTGGAGCCTAGGTAACAAGTAGAATGGAATCCTTTCCTGTTTTCAACATTGTCATTGCTATCTTCTTCATCATGTAAAGGCACGTAGAGTAAAGTCATCTGGCATTCAAATAGTGTTTCAATGTTGGCAAAACCAGTTACATCCTTTATCTCATCTGATCACCATTCCCTTTATCATTGTCAACCCCATCATCATTCCTGAAGTGAGCAGGAATGCTTGAAGAACTATACAAAGACATCCACATGGATAACTTGCTTCAAATAATGAGATCAAAGGATAATGAATTTAGAAAAAGAAGGGAACACAGAGATCTTCTAATCCAAGCTCCCATTTTACAGAGGAAGACATTGAGATTCTGAGAGAATAAGTAATTTAAATAAAATCTAACAGAGAATAAAGAGCAGAACCAGCACACTGACCCAGATCCCCTGACTTCCTCTCTAGAACTTTTGCCACTCTATCATGTAACATTAAATGTAAAACAAAAAAATGTTTTAAATATGTGACTGTTTTGGTGAGCAAGGGAAGTTCTTTTTAAAGGAATAATGCTGACAATTCATCTCTAAAGAGAAGAACCCTTTTATAATCTTTAAAAAAATCTTCAATGAACATAGGTGGCAAATTTTAGCTTTTGTGGGCAAACTTATCTTAAAATCCTTGCCCCTTACCCCTATCCAACCCAATCAAGTCCTCATCATATCTCTGTCCTCAATATATCAAATCACAATGACACTTGTAAAAGGCACTGAAATTGCTCATTGGTTATGAGAGGGGGTAGTAGTAGGGGAGGGAAAGAACATGATTCATATAACCGTGGAAAAATATTCCAAATTAATTAAATAAAATTTTTCAAGTTAAAAAAAGATATATCAAATCAGACTCTGTCTATGGAGTTGCCTGATAAGTTTTATTCAACAATCCTCTTAGGAACCATGCATACATACATGAATTAAAAAGTAATAAAAGGTTGGGATAGTGGGACATGTTAATGTGTCCTAACAAGAAAACAGTGCTTCGTGTACTGGCCTTCCTTTTCCACCTTTCTTTAGATGAAAGGAAATATATTTTCCAGGGCATGTAGAGGAAAGAGGATAAATGATGTTTCTTTTATTTATTTTTTACAGAATTCATGGACTTTTATGTGGCTGTATATCAGACAGAGTCACAGAAAAACAAAAAAGAAATAAACAAGTGATTGGCCTGGAGAATGACTGTATGCTGGGAGGGGAGGAGGACATATATATCTCAAAATGTTGTAAGGTCTTGGTAGAGTGATAGGTGTATCATAAACTAGAAAACACTAAGAAATTTGTCAATGGAATGGGAGATAATGTGTTATGATGAGAAAATGTTACTTTTCCCATCATAACACAATGCTTCCCCTACTTTTTGGAGGTCCTAAGATATGAGTTCATAGCTCTATTATTTATAAGCAAAGAGATCTTAGACAAATAATTTCAATGCTTAGGGCCTAACTTTGTTCATTTGTTTTTTATTTGAGGAAGCCTACTCTTTTTCTCCTCCCCAGCTCTCAGTTTCTAGTGCCCTTCTCTCAGACATTATTATGTAGGTTTTTGTATATATTTTGTATTGACTTTTCCATATATTAAGTTTTTCCTAAATAGAATAGAAGCTTCCTTAAAGCAGGAGTCAATTCATATCATAATGCCTGATACATGCTAAGTACTAAATTGGCACTTCTTACATTAAACTGAATTAATGATGCTATTCAAAAAACTCATACCTAAAAAAATGTATTCATATGAATTCTTGAGTTTGGTCAAAATGGCATCCCAAAGATTCACAGTTATTAAAAAAACTACCTTACTGAATCACTGTTGTGAAAATAATCACAGTCCTTAGAGGAATTTTTAAATTTTCATTTTATTTTTTAAAATATTTTTCCATGTGTATGTGATTCATCTTCTTTCCTCCTCCTCTTCCTTCCCACCTCTCAGAGCCAATAAGCAATTCCATTGAGTCATACAAATATTATTACATGATACCTATTTCTATATTATTTATTTTTACTATAGAGCTGAAACCCCAAATCATATATCCATATAAACAAGTGATAAGTCATAAGTCATCAGTTTTTCTTTTGCATTTCTACCCCCATAGTTTTTTGACTCAAAGTAGATAGCTTTCTTTCTCATAAGTCCTTCAGGAATGTCCTAGATTATTGTATTGCTACTGGTAGTAAAGTTCATTATGTTGGATAGTTCCACAATGTTTCACTTTCATAGCTTGGTTCTGCTCATTTCACTCTGCATCAGTTCTTGGAGGTCTTTCCAGTTCCTATAGAAATCCTCCAGTTCATCCCTCCTTACAGCACAATAGCATTTCATCATCATCAGACACCACAATTTGTTCAGCCATTCCCCAATCGAGGGGCACCCCCTCATTTTCCAATTTTTTGCCACCACAAAAAGCACAGCTATGAATATTTTTGTACAAACATTTTTCCTTATCATCTCTTTGGGGTACAAATCCATTAGTGATATTACTGGATCAAAGGGTATGAATTCTTTTAAAGCTTAGGGGAAATTTATATAGAGAAGGCTTAAAGTAGACACTTATGACTACAAAAACAGACAGGAAAGTAAAAATCATGGCCCCATCAGACAGCACCTCATCCATTCAGATGATCTTAGTGACCCCAGATAGAAAAAAATCTTTCACTACTCTGATCTCTATAACCTGGAGTCAGAGTACCTCTGGTAGTATTAACTTTTTCTTACATTAAATTATAGTTATTTGTGAATTTGTAATCACTTGATTAGAATACAAGTTTTAGATTGAAATCTTGACCTAAATACTTTTTAGCTGACTTCAGTCATGTCACCTAAGCTCTCTCAAACTCAGTTTTCTCACCTTTACAGTGGAGAAAAATCATAGCACCCATCTCCCAAGGGTGTCTGTTATTCAGTTTGTTTTTCTCCTTAGAAGCTTTTAGCATACAATCTTATTGTCATCTAATTGCTGAATGGATAGATGAAGGAAAGAATGAAGAAATGGAGGGATGAATGACCACTTACTTTCAACTGTTAAACTGCTCCTGAAAAAGGACGGTACGGGGTATGGAAAGGAGGATATCTTAGACCAACTATTCACGGATGGAGAGTTTGAGGAGCAGGTTTGAAGGTCTAAGTTGAGGCATGTTTTATATAGGAATGGAGCTAAAAGGTGGATACTCATTGGATTGAATTCATGTGAAGCAAAAGACATAGTGAAATGGTCCCACAAGACAATGAGATTATACTATAAAGATAAAGGATCTTAGAAGTCATGTTTTCCAGTTACTTTCTTTTAGATATGAGAAAAGCAAAGACCAAGAGCTGATGTGATTTCTTCTAACTCATACTGGTTAATAAGAAGCAGAATAATGATTTGAACTTGATTCCTGTGCTTCCAACTTAAGTGCCTTTTTCCATGATATATCTCATATAGAACAACAGAGCATGTGACCACATGGAAATTTTTAGAAATGAACAGAAGATTAGTCACCAAAGCCCTAGACCTTTTACCTAATGGCCAGATTCCATGGTAATTCCTTAAACTGCTGTAAGAGTAGAGGGCTCCCAGTCTTTACTAGGAAAATGCCTAACTGAAAGCACATATGGATCCCTTCTTAATGGGGAAGTTGCTTCGCTTGGCATGGTATAATGAAAAGGGTGTGGATTGGGAGATCATGGTTTAAACACTGAATAATTCACTTATTACTTTTGTGACCTTATAGCATCTCTGGATCTCAGGGTCTTCATCTATCAAATGAGTCAACCAACCTAGAGGTTTTCTAACATCCCTCCCCACCTCTGTGATCCATGTGCTGGCACATGTCAGTGTATGCGAATTTAGAAAATGTGAAAAATTGTCTGACACATGCCATGAGTTGGGAAAGACACTCTTCCTCTTAGAGAGCCAGGTCTCATGCCAATAACTCATCCTGGGATGCCCTATAAAAGATGTCTCTGTCCCTAGCTCCTCACTCACTCTGGTTCTTCAGCAGAGAGTTCCTGTCCATTGTCTGGGATCAAGGTGAGTGTCTATATGAGAACAGTGGGTGAGGACAGGGAAAGGCTTGGAGCCAAGTATT
>NW_025392159.1:0-1743 GCF_016433145.1 Gracilinanus agilis | reverse complement strand
AAAGAAAATGAGAAAAAATAGATTTAAATAAAGAAGCCAGTCCAGAGCTAAGTGATCTGACTGACTCTGAAATATTCTTCCCATTGACCATAGGAACCAGCCCCTCCACCAACCCATCATAGACTCTACACCCACTGATAGTCAAACCAATCTCTGCTGAGAAGAAGGTTTGAGGCAACAGAACTCAAAGGATCTCTGAGAAAGGGTTGAGCCTGATGTCAGAGGGTGGATGTCAAGAGGTTTGGATAATCCCTTTCCTTGAGTTGGCATGTACTGATCAGTTCCCATGGGTAGAGGTCCTCTAGCTGGGAGATTTTGTTGGTTGAGAGAGTGTACGCATGGATCTTAGTATAGAAGATTTTATAAAAATTCTTACCAGTAGTTTTAGAATCACTACTATGATTGTCTAAGTTATGAAACAGAAAGAAGAGTTGTAAGGGGTTATTTTTAAAAATGATGAAGGCTGACACCATGAGGGAAAATAGTATTTTAATTAAAGCCATGTTGAAAGAAATAAATTAGGCCATGTGTGTACCTTCATTGTATAATTTATTTCCTCCAGTCTTCCCTTTTCTGCCTCTACTGCTTTCCCAATGTTCTTATTTCTCTTTCTTCCCATTCTTTTCTTAACATCAAAACATAAGGAACCTGGGAACTGCTCCATAAGCTTGATAGATCTGTGACATCATCAGTGTGGAGATTCCCTCCAGGCTTATGGACAATAATCCCTCCACTGTTATGAATGTGGTCATTTCCATGTCCTCCAAATCAGGTCTGACTTTTCTGAACATGAGAATAATTTTACAACAAATATTTTCTATAAATCTCAACAAATAGTATAAATATAAATGAATTTGCTACTGATTTTAAATATACCATGGATCCCAGTCCCCCTCCCTTCTCTCCAGTCTGTATTCAGATAAGCAGCAGCTTACTGAGCCCATCAGGCTTGTTCATGCCTAAGAAACAGAGATGCTTCTGATCTATCAGCTAAATGGCCCAGGAATGCAGAACTCCTGAACTCTGTGCAAGGAGCTACTGCAAGGGCAGGATTCCTGAGTGCTGAAGGACTGACCAGTCTGCATCTCCCCCTGCTTTGTCCTCAGCATGCATTTAGGCTCCAGCTTCTTTCAGACTCTCCCTCTGCCTCCTCCCTGCTTTCTTCAGCTGCCCTTGGGACTGCCTGACCTCAAAATGACACAAAGAACCACAGAGGTGGGAGGAATCTTAGAGGGCAGCAAGTGCCCAGTGGTCTAGCTTCCTGTCCCTCCCACCTTCAGGCTCCTGGCTGCTCTAAGAAGGGTAATACACCTGAGGACTTTGAGCAAAACCAGTTGGGTTCCAAGCAAATGCCAAACAATTTTTATTGCAATTAGTTTGATCAGACAGACCTGCTGAAATATTTTAATATATATCTTGAAATGCACTGCAATTGGGAATCCATAGACAATGGAGGGCGCAAATAGAAAAAATTCTTTGCTCTCCCAGAAGATCCATGCCAGCTCTAGGAAATGGTGTTATTGTAAGTTTGAAGCACAGAATCCACAGTCCTTAAACAAGCAGAGAAAATTCCTCACTCCTCTCCTATTTCTCAGAGGTCCCTGTAAAGGTAGAATTTTACTGGGGTACAGTGTAACTCCAAGAAAGCAGGGTCAGTTGAAGACTTGGAACCAGGACTATAAACTGGGGATCCCAATAAGGAGAGGTTGTTGGTTTTGGAGAGCTGGAAGGAGAAGGAAGCAT
>NW_025392158.1:0-8424 GCF_016433145.1 Gracilinanus agilis | reverse complement strand
CAGTGTTTTCAATAGGAATGGATGCTGTATTTTGTCAAAGGCTTTTTCAGCATCTATTGAGATAACCATGTGATTTTTGTTTGTTAGACTGTTGATATGGTCAATTATGTGGATGGTTTTCCTAATGTTGAACCAACCTTGCATTCCTGGTGTAAATCCCACCTGATCGTGGTGAATGATTTTCTTAATTACTTGTTGGAGTCTCTTTGCTAGTATTCTATTTAAGATTTTTGCATCTATGTTCATTAGGGAGATTTGTCTGTAGTTTTCTTTCTCTGTTTTTGGTCTCCCTGGCTTTGGAATCAGTACCATATTTGTGTCATAAAAGGAATTTGGTAGGTCTCCTTCTTTGCTTATCATATCAAATAATTTGTATAGTATTGGGATTAGATGCTCTTTGAATGTCTGATAGAATTCACTTGTGAATCCATCAGGCCCTGGCGATTTATTCTTAGGGAGTTCTTTGATGGCTTGTTCAATTTCTTTTTCTGATATGGGATTATTTAGGTATTCTATTTTCTGCTGTTAGTCTAGGCAGTTTATATTTTTGTAAATATTCGTCCATATCTCCTAAATTGTTATATTTATTGCCATATAATTGGGCAAAATAGTTTTTTAATGATTGCCTTAATTTCCCCTTCATTAGAGGTGAGGTCTCCCTTTTCATCTTTGATACTATCAATTTGGTTTTCTTCTTTCCTATTTTTTTATTAGATTGACCAGTACTTTGTCTATTTTATCTGTTTTTTCAAAGTACCAGCTTCTAGTCTTATTTATTAATTCAATAGTTCTTTTACTTTCGATTTTATTAATTTCTCCCTTGGTTTTTAGTATTTCTAATTTAGTTTTCATCTGGGGATTTTTAATTTGCTCACTTTCTAATTTTTTGAGTTGCATGCCCAATTCATTGATCTCTGCCCTCCTTAATTTTTAATATATGCACTCAAGGATATAAATTTCCCCCTGAGTACTGCCTTGGCCGCATCCCACAGATTTTGGTAGGATGTCTCATCATTGTCATTTTCTTCAATGAAATTGTTGATCGTTTCTATGATTCCTTCTTTGACAAATTGGTTTTGAAGAATCATATTATTTAATTTCCAATTAGTTTTTGATTTTCCTGTCCAAGTGCCGTCACTAATTATTATTTTTATTGCATTATGATCTGAGAAGGTTACATTTATTATTTCTGCTCTTTTGCATTGGTTTGCAATGATTCTATGCCCTATAACATGGTCAATCTTTGTGAATGTGCCATGTGCAGCTGAGAAGAAGGTGTGTTCCTTTTTGTCCCTATTTACTTTTCTCCACATATCAATTAGATCTAATTTTTCTAGGACTTCATTCACCTCTCTGACCTCTTTCTTATTTATTTTTCGGTTTGATTTATCTAGATCTGACAGAGGGATATTTAGATCTCCCACTAGTATGGTTTTACTATCTATTTCCTTCTTGAGCTCTGCCAGTTTCTCCTTTATGAATTTGGGTGCTATGCCACTTGGTGCATACATATTGAGCAGTGTTATTTCCTCATTGTTTATACTGCCTTTAATCAGGATGTAATGACCTTCCCTGTCTTTTTTAATCATATCTATTTTTACTTTGGCTTTGTCAGAAATCATAATAGCCAATCCTGCCTTCTTTTTCTCATTTGACACCCAGAAGATTTTGCTCAAACCCTGAACCTTAAACTTGTGTATTTCCACCCGCCTCATATGTGTTTCTTGTAGACAACATATGGTGGGATTTTGGTTTCTAATCCACTCTGCTATTTGCTTCCGTTTTATGAGCGAGTTAATCCCATTCACATTCAGAGTTATAATCATCAGTTGTGCATTTGCTGACATTTTCAAATCCTCCCCCAATCCTACCCCTTCTCCTTAAGCTATTTCCTTTAAAACCAGTGGTTTGCTATTAAGACCCTATCCCTTATCCCCTCCCTTGATTGACTTCCCTTTCTACCCTCTCCTTTATTCCCCCCCCTTTTTGTTTTTAAAAGCCTTATGAATTCCCTCCCCCTTCTGCCCTCCCTTTTTTGTCCTCCCCACTCCCCTGCTCCCCTTGGTTTATCCCTTCTAACTTTCTCAGAAGGGTTAGATAAGAGTTTTATTTCCCAATGGATAGTTTAATTACTCTTCCCTCTCTGGGTTGATTACACTAAGAGTAAGGTTTGATTATTACCTCTTTATGCTCTCTTCCTCTCATTCTTATAATAGTATTTGTCCCCTCTCCCTCCCATGCCCTCTTTGTGTGTAATAGAATATTCTATTTTCTTATTCACTCAAGTTTCTCTTGGTGTCCCCTGCTATTTACCCCCTCTTTCCCATCCCCCATGCCATCTTAGATTATTTAGTGTTCCACCCTCACCCTGTAAATTATTCTTCTGATTACTATAATAGTGAATATTATAATAGTGAATATAGTTCACTACAGAGAATTATACATAACATTTCTCTACGTAGGAATACAGATAATTAGATCTCACTGAGGCCCTTAAAAAGGCAAATTTAAAAATTATAAGTTTTCTTTCTTTTCCCCCTGTATCTTATTTACCTTTTCAGGTTTCTCTCGATTTTTGTGGTTCGATATCAAACTTTCCATTTAGCCCTGGTCTTTTCTGTGCAAATACCTGGAATTCTTCAATTTTGTTGAATGCCCATACTTTCCCTTGGAAATATATAGTCAATTTTGATGGGTAGTTGATCCATGGTTGCAGGCCCAGCTCTCTTGCCTTTCTGAATATTGTATTCCAAGCCTTACGGTCTTTTAGCGTGGAGGCTGCCATATCCTGTGTGATCCTGATTGGTGCTCCTTGATATTTGAATTGTCTCTTTCTGGATTCTTGTAAGATTTTTTCTTTTGCTTGAAAGCTTTTGAATTTGGCAATAATATTTCTAACCGATTTCTTCTCTGGGTCGAATATAGTGGGTGTTTTATGAATCCTTTCGATGTCTATATTGCCCTCTTGTTGTAGGACTTCAGGGCAATTTTGCTGAATAATTTCTTTTAGTACGGAGTCCAGGTTTCTATTAATTTCTGGTTTTTCTGGAAGACCAATTATTCTCACATTGTCTCTTCTAGACCGGTTTTCTTGGTCTGTCACTCTCTCATTGAGATATTTCATATTTCCTTCTATTTTTTCAGTCTTTTGACTTTGTTTTATTTGTTCTTGTTGTCTTGAGAGATCATTAGCATCTAATTGCTCGATTCTATCCTTTAGGAACTGGTTTTCAGCTATAATATTTTGGTTTTCCTTTTCAATCTGGTCATTTCTGGTGTTCAATTTGCTTATCAGTTCATTTGATTTCTGAGCCTCACTTTCCAATTGCAAGATTCTACGTTTTAAACTGTTATTTTCTTGCCAGATCTCTTCCATTTTCCTCAAAATCTCAGTTTTGAACTCTTCAATAGCTTGTGAAGAGTTTTCCTTATTTGAGGAGGGTCCGGATGCTTGTTTGTTCTCCTCCTCTGTTTGCTTGGTTGTCTGGATTTTCTCTGTGTAAAAGCTGTCGAGTGTTAAAGACTTCTTTTTCTTGTTATTATTCTTTCTCTTCTGAACTTCCTGAGGCTGAGTAGCCATCATTAGCCCAGCAGCTTTTCAGATTTATCCTCGCGCTCAGTGTCTGTTCGCGATCTATTGGCTCCTGAGGTCTGAGTTCTGTTTTTTTCCAAGGTCAAGCACCCGGTGGGCCCTCTTGTTTGATCCTCTGCCGGAGATTTCTTTACAAGTCTCAGGGTGCTGCTTCCACAGTCGTATACCGGTCTGCACTGGTTCCCCACTTAGGCTTTAGTTCCTGGCTGTGTCTGCCTCCACCCACGCCTCTGCTCAGCCTGCACTCTGCGCCCAGCGTCCTGCTCCCGCGTTCAGATTTCGCCTGCGTTTTTTGACTTAATGGGGTCCTAAGTCTTGCTGCTCTCAGGAACAGGTCCCGGAGCTGCCGATGACTCGATGGGTGCCCCAAACTTGCTCTATTTCTTTTTAGCTGGGTTCGGAGCTATAGATGAGTGTGGAGGGGGTGGGGGTGGGGCAGTTGCTCAGCCCGCGATTTAGTGAGAGTCCTTTATAGCATGGAAATGTCTCGATTCCACGTACCTTCCACGCTGTGCCCTGTTGTGGGGTTCCTCCGTTAGTCTCGACTTGTTTTTATGTCCCCTTGAGGAGTTTTGTGTGTTTCGGTCAGGAGAGCTTAAGAGCTGCTTCTTATTCTGCCGCCATCTTAACCCGGAACCTCCCCACTTTTCCTTTTAATTGGTTTTTTTTTTTTTTTTTTTTTTTTTAAACCCTTACCTTCCGTCTTGGAGTCAATACTATGTATTGGCTCCAAGGCAGAAGAGTGGTAAGGGTAGGCAATGGGGGTCAAGTGACTTGCCCAGGGTCACACAGCTGGGAAGTGTCTGAGGCCAGATTTGAACCTAGGACCTCCCGTCTCTAGGCCTGGCTCTCAATCCACTGAGCTACCCAGCTGCCCCCTAATTGGGTTTTGAAATCATTTTTGAGCTCTCCTAGAATTTGAGTTCAATCTATATTTTATTTTGGACTTTGCATGTGTTTACTTTGCTTTCACTGTCCCCTTCTGTGTCTGTACCTTGCCTTTTATCTCCATAACAATTCTTTATAGTTGGGTGTTTTTTTTGTTTTTTTTTAATTTTGTTGTTGTCTGCTCATTTTTCCTACTTTTTCATAGGTAGTTTCTGTTCTCTGAGAGGTTAGGGTATCCTCTTCAATTTCAGTCCTTCCTTGATGCTATCCTTTGATTTATTTCTGGGTTTCTTCCAGTTTCAGCTCTTCCAAGATGGTGTGATGACCTGAGGGCTGGGAGCTCTGAGAACAACCTCCTACTGTTGATTCACCTAACCTTTTAGATGCCAATAGCTGAAATTCTCACCTCTCTGCTTGTCTTCCTAAATAAGTTCCTTGACATCCTCAAATTGAATACTTTAACTAGATTTAATGGACTTGTTCTCTGTTGGGCAAGTATCATTTTCTGGCCAGGTTGTTCTTGTTTATGGGGGTGGGAATAGGATAGAGAAATCACCTCCTCCTACTTCTGTCCTTTTTTCTAAACCCTTACCTTCCATCTTAGAATTGAAATAAGTGAGTATGGGAACTGATAGAAGTCAATAGATTTAGTTTAGAGGTTTGGACCAGTGCTCTACCCAATAGTAATTGATAACAGCCTGTAGGTCCAGATGTTATGCCTCACCTGCAGTATGATGGTGATAACACAATCTGGCTGCTTTCTCTATGATATAAAGCACTAATGGGCAAACTATGGCCCACACGCCAGATGTGGCCCCCTGAAATGTTCTATCTGGCTGCTCAACATTATTCCTAATCAGATGAATACAATGAGTAGGGCACAATACAATGAAACTTCGAAAGAGTTGCCTTAGAAACATATTGACAATTAAGCATTTCCTTTCCTTTGGCCCCCTCTTTAAAAAAGTTTGCCCATCATTGGTATGAACAGTAACTTGATTTATTTCTCAACACAGGATGGGTTAGTGGACCAGAGTGATGGAGTCCCTAGGTCTAATAAATACTTTCCTCCTCCCACTCAGCCTGACCTACAAAGGTCTCTTTGACCCCCAGCAAAGTTGGGGATACACTATCTACTCTATCTCTCTACCTAAAGTAATTTCCAGCTACCTAAATTCTGACTAGCTGGTCCACTAATAAATAGAAACAGCATACAGTTTGTCAGGTAGGATATCTAGAGGCCAAAGGCCTGAGCCAGCGTGGTCGAGCTCATCATTAGGGTAGAGACATTGTGTCCTTGCAGCTCACACGCATGGAGAAAATGTCTGGTTGGGAAAAGATACCACAGCTCCCAGGAACATAGAAGGTTCTTGATACAGTATCCTCCAAGATGTGATCAGGGAACCTCAGTTACCTCCTCAGCCAGATACAAAATGGCTAGACAAGAAATAATCCTCAACTCTCCTCTGTGTCCAGTGATCAATGGACTGCAATGGACTCTGTGTGTCACCTTTTTGACTTTGTAAAGCAGCCTGGCACATGCACAAGAACTCTAGGGCCCCATTCTGCTTAAAAAGATGGCCATTTTGTATCTGGCTGAGGAAGTAACTGAGAATCCTGTATCAAGAACCTTCTGTGTTCCTGGGAGTTGTGGCATCTTTTCCCATCTAAACATTTTCTCTGTGTGTGTGAGCTGCAAGGACCCAAAGTCTCTACCCTAAAGATGAGCCTAACCCTCTTGACTCAGGTCTCTGAGATATCCTACCTGACAAACTGTATGCTTTTTCTATTTATTAGTGGACTAGCTAGTCAGGATTTAGGTAGCTAGACATTACTTTAGTTAGAGTGAAAGAGTAGATAGCGTAGCCCCAACTTTATTGGGGGTTGGAGAGACCTTTGAGGGCCAGGCTGAGTGGGATTAGGAAAGAGATTATTAGATCTAGGGACTCCATCACCCTGATCCACTAACTCATCCTGTGTTGAGAAATGAATCAAGTTACTGTTTATATTATTGAGAATGCAGTCAGATCATGTTAGCACTGTCATACTGCAGGTAAGGCATAACATCTGGGCCTACAGCCTGTTGTCAACTACTATTGGATAGAGCACTGGTCCAAACCTCTAAACCAAGCCTATTGATTTCTATCAGTTCCCATACTCACTTATTTCAGAATCAATACTGTGTATTGGTTCCAAGGCAGAAGAGTGGTAAGGGCTAGGCAATGGGGTAAGTGGCTTGCCCAGGGTCACACAGCTAGGAAGTGTCTGAGGCCAAATTTTTTAACATAGGACCTCCCATCTCTAAACCTGGATATCAATTCACTGAGCCACTGAACCTATTGCTGTACCTTGGAAGGGGCACAAGGGTAAAAGTGAAGAGGCAGTCCCTCTTATGAGCTAGATAAGTGGTTCCCAAACTTTTTTGGCCTACCGCCCCCTTTCCAGAAAAAATATTACTTAGCCTCTTGGAAATTAAATTTTTAAAAAAATTTTAATAGCAATTAATAGGAAAGATGAATGCACCTGTGGCCATCACCACACCCCAGGATCACTGCAGCACCAACCAGAGAGCGGTAGTGCCCAGTTTGGAATCACTGAGCTAGATTCTCCCCCTCCTACTCTTGAACTTCACCCAATTGGCTCTTCTCAGCTGCCAGATGTTACTCTCTCCTCAGGGTTCATATATTTTAAAGTCACCATGGACATGGTTGATTATGTAGCCAGCAAGAATTTAGTAACCTTGTAATTTTATCATATTGATTGAAGAATTTCATACCTCCTTAAGAAGTAAAGAGGTGAAAAATACTTTTTAATAACTTCCTTTTTTCTGTTCAAAGTTTTAAAGAAACACTTTGTGGTAAGAATTTCCCACTTCCAATTTTGTACCCCTTGCAATCCACTTAAGATTTCATATGCTTTAAAATTGAGTCTGAAAGAGAAAATGTCTTGAAACTTCATTGCTCCTGTAGCAGGGGAATCATGATTTTAAGAATCACAGGTCTTAAATTCAATCTTGAAAGTGCCATTTAATAACTATAAGATTTTTAACGCCATTTTACACTTTTGAGCCTCATGCTTTATGATTTGTAAAATGAGAAGGCTATACTAGATGGTCTTTTAGGTTCCTTCTATTTCTTGACCTTTGATTCTGTTTTAGAGTCTCTTGATTATCACTACTGTCCCAATACAAGTATAATTACATTTTGAAAAAAAATTAAGTAATGAAATCATTTCTATCATATTCGTAGACAAGTTTTAAAAAATTGAATTGAGGCAAAAGAAAGAAAAAACGAGGGATTAGTGAGGATAAACAAAGATGACAAATAGGTGGTTTTGCTGGGAAACCCAGAGAGACAGGGGAATAAGGGCTCAAGAGTACATAGACTATATCCCATGACCATATATAAGTGAATCAGCCTTTTGCAGGAGGATAATATGAGAAGCTGAATGAACAGGTTAAGTGAAATTAAAAAAAAAAGGAAAATTATCCAAGCATCTTTACTAAGTGGATAAGTAAACAATGAAGTATTAGGTTTTTTTTTTAATTTCTCAAATAACTGTGAAGGCTGTGGGATAATGGAATGGAGAGAAAGCAATAATGAAGAGTTCTGAAAAAGAGAGAGATTTTAAGGAAGTTTTTATCCTGGAAAGAGAGAGTAAAGAGTAACACAAAGAATACCTGTAAGCTCTTATAAGCCTAGGACAACAGAAACAAATCTTATTTTGTTTTTCCTCTGGAATAATTTATAAAATTTGTATTTTGTTTACATTTATCTGGCCTATTGCTGGTTAGTATATTATTCTGTGGTGACTTGAGTCACATTACTTTGACTCTATGAATTTATAAACTTTCTCCTCTCTCTCTCTCTCTCTCTCTCTCTCTCTCTCTCTCTCTCTCTCTCTCTCTCTCTCTCTCTGTCTGTCTCTCTCTCTCTCTCTCTCTC
>NW_025392157.1:0-1085 GCF_016433145.1 Gracilinanus agilis | reverse complement strand
TAAATTTAAGTGTGTTTTTCTCAAAGTAAAGCATCTAGCATATACCCCCAATTAGGAATGGAATCTGTAAACAGTCTATTTTAAGAACTTCTTTTTTTTACCTTTGTCAGAGGTTTTTGTTATAAATTTTTCCCCTAATTTTTTGCTTTGCTTCTAATTTTGGTTGCCTTGGTTTGTTTGTACAAAAGCTTTTTTAAATGTAATTACAATTATTTATTTTACATTTTGTAATTTTTTCTAACTCTTGCTTGGTCTTAAAGATCTGACAAATGTACTCTTCTGTGTTCACCTTATTTGCTTATAGTTTCCTTCTTTATATTCAAATCATTCACCCATTCTGAGTTTACCTTGGAGTAGGTTGTCAGATGCTCGTCTAAACTTAAACTCTCCCATATTGTTTTCCAACTTTCCCAGCAGTCTTGCTGAGGTCACTAACCTCAACTCTATTCCACTGATCCTCCCTTCTGTCTTTTAGCCATATTGTTTTGATGACCACCCCTTTATAGTACATTTTAAGATCTGGTACTGCTAAGCCAAATTCCTTCATTTTTTTTCATTATTTCCCTTGAGATTCTTTATCTTTTGTTTTTCAAAATGAAGGTTGTTAGATATTTTTCTAATTCAGTAAAAAATTTTCTGTATAGTTTGAAAGGTATGGCACTAAATAAGTAGATTAATTTGGGTAGGATTGTCATTTTTATTATATTAGCTCATCCTATTCATGAGCAATTAGTGTTTTTCCAATTGTTTGAATCTAGTTTTAATTGTGTGGAAAGTGTTTTGTAATTGTGTTTGTATTAATTCCTGTGTATACCTTGGCAGACATATTCCTAAGTATTTTCTTTTGTCTAGGGCAATTTTAAATGTTATTTCTCTTTCTAACTCTAGCTTCTGGGATATGTTGGAAATATATAGAAATGCTGATGATTTATATGGGTTTATTTTTTATCCTGCAACTTTGTTTAAACTTGTGGATTCTCTAGGATTCATTAAATAGACCATCATATCATCTGCAAAGAGTGATAGCTTAGTCTCCTCGTTGCCCATTTTAATACCTTCAATTTCTTTCTCTTCTCGAATTGCTA
>NW_025392156.1:0-2262 GCF_016433145.1 Gracilinanus agilis | reverse complement strand
CCTTTCTTCCTCCCTTCCTTCCTTCCTCCCTCCCTTCCTTCCTTCCTTCCTTCCTATTCTTTGCCCACAATAGTCTTTGTTATAGAATTTTTTTTGTTTCATTTTTTTGCCATGGAGAGAGAAGAGGTGATGAACTAGATAGGATCTAATCACAGATAAGCAATATATCAAAAGGTATATCTCTTTCCTTGTGTGTTTCTGGCTTGCCCTCTGTTCTGTTAAGGAAATCATAAGAAAGCATCTATTCGCTCTTGATGAATTTATGTCAGCTGACCCCAAATGAACATTGAGTCCTGAAAGAACTGGTATATATAATTACTGAATCATTGATATGCTACGTCCAAATATTATTTGTCTTTTGGGGGTCCAATGGGCAAAACCAGGAGCCTTAGGTAGAAGTAAAAAAGAGGGACATTAAGGCTTGATGTCAGGAAAACCTTTATAACATTTAGAGCTGGGCAAAACTGAGAGCTCTCAGAAGGTTTCCCCGTTTTGGGAATACTTCACACAGAGGATGAATGAACGCTTGATATCTATGTCATTATGGGGATTCCCTCTTATATGGCCTGGACTAAATGTCAGTTAATGTGTCTTACAACTTTGAAATTCTATGATTCTATGTGTGGCCATACGGAAACCTTGTGTAGTAGACCAGTCTGGAAGCTTCTTGGGTTCTTGGGCTCACAGGGATTGGATGAACCTGTTACAAGGAAAGGCACAGCTTTGTACTGGAGGACATGATTTAATCCACTCTCTTTTTTCTTCTTTGCTCTAATGAATGTGCCCACTGCAACACACACACACACACACACACACACACACACACACACACACACACACACACACACACACACACCAGAATGAGCCAGATTCTATAGCAAATGGTTTAGGATGGTGCAAGATTCTGCGGAATCAGTTTAGCATTCACAAACCTTTACTGCCTAATTGCTCGTACAACTTCAGTGAGCTACCTGACAACATCTTACATTCATCCGCAGCTGTGAGATTATGATGTTGTATTTATGCATGTACACTTGCTAAAGATTTTATGGGCTTTCCTATAGCTATTTTATCCCACATATTGGCACGATTCACATTTAATTTCATAACAACCCCAACATGAAAACGTTTCATACAACGAAATAGGCACACAATTCATTGAAATGGCAGGAATGGGGGATAAGGCCAGATTGAATGTTGAAGACCACATTACCTTAGCCATGTCTGGATGGACAGTTCAGCAGAAGGTCCCTCTGCTGCTTGAATGAGCCATGAAATTGAGGCTGTTTAGCACAACTTAGGAGGGTGTCTCAGCCTCTTTGATGTGTCTCTGATTGTATCAACATAGCTTCACAGTTTGACGGTACAAATCACAACCTGCCCACGCCTTCTTACTCTTAGTTCTTCTTGCCTTCCTGTAAAGCAGTGGTTCCCAAACTTTTTTGGCCTACTGCCCCCTTTCCAGAAAAAATATTACTTAGCCCCCTGGAAATTAATTTTTTAAAATTTTAATAGCAATTAATAGGAAAGATAAATGCACCTGTGGCCATCACCGCTTCCCTGGATTGCTGCAGCACCCACCAGGGGGCAGTGGCACCCACTTTGGGAATCACTGCTGTAAAGCCTCCAGAAAGTACTTTTTTTTGTTTTTTTTTGGTTTTTAGTTTGTTAAACAGATGCCGAAAGCTCTCCTCTTGTCTTTTATGTTCATGGGATTATTGATTTGTAAGTGGAAGGGATTTAAGATGACATGGAACCTAATGCTCTCATTTTACAGATGAAGAAAATGAGGTTCAGATCATAGATTCAGATCTGGAAGGGACTTTTGTTTTTGGACAGTTGTTTCTTTTGTGTCCAACTCTCCATGAGCTCATTTAGGGTCATCTTGGCAAAGATACTGGAATGGCTTGCTACTTCCTTCTCCAGCTCATTTGACAGATTTGGAAATTGAGGCCACAGGGTTAAGTGACTTGCCCTGGGTCCCAAAGATATATTTGAACTCAGGAAGATGGATTTTCCTGACTACACACCCTGTGTTCTGTTTTCTGAATCACCTAGCTACACAGAGGAGACTTTACAGGTTATCAGTTACAGCCTTCCTATTTGACAGATAAGAAAAGTGAGACCCAGAGAGATTAAGTGGCCTGTAATCATACAGGATGTGTGGCAGTATTTAAATTCAGCTTTTCCTGACTTTTGAGTCCAGTATTCTATCCACTACACCAGTGGTTCCCAAACTTTTTTGGCCTATTGTCCCCTTTC
>NW_025392155.1:0-13494 GCF_016433145.1 Gracilinanus agilis | reverse complement strand
TTTGGGAAGAAAGAAAGAAAGAAAGAAAGAAAGAAAGAAAGAAAGAAAGAAAGAAAGAAAGAAAGAAAGAAAGAAAGAAAGAAAGAAAGAAAGAAAGAAAGAAAGAAAGAAAAAGAAAAAGAAAAGAAAAGAAAAGAAAAGAAAAGAAAGTTAGTGTTTCAAATCCAGAGCCAGAACTTAATCATCCTCTGGCCACAATCCTTGCCCACCAGGTGGGACTCCACTAGACCAGTGGACTCTCCCCAGACCCACATGAATTAAACTTCTTGACCATTGGCCAAACACCTGAGATTCTTCAAAATCTCTAGATAGAAATCTTCGCAGAATCATCCATTTAGCTAGTAAGAATATTGAAACACTAAAAATTAGTATTGAATTATGGTCCTGAATTGGGAAATGGCTTCCCTTTCTGGTCCCAAGAACAATTTGGTTTCACTTGACCCCCATTGCCTACCCTTACCACTCTTCTGCCTTGGAACCAATACACAGTATTGATTCTAAGATGGAAGATGAAGGTTAAAAAAAAAAAAACAATTTGGTTTGAGGAAATAGTTTCTCTCCTTGAGCTAGGGGTAGAACCCCATGAAACTGGGTTGGGGTCTCCCTTCTTTTGGTAAGATCTTTGTTAAGGATGAGAGGATTAAGGGTGAGCCTCAACCCATTTGAGAGATGAGGTTATGTGATCCTCAGGCCTGAGGCAGCCATTTCTGGACTGCAGATGATGTGGATTGCCATGCTGGAGGGCTGAACAGCTACAATCCCCTGAATTCAGGAAAAGGGGTATCCTGCTCCCCACTAAGTATCTGCAAGCAATTAAAGGATCATGGGAATAATAATCAGAATGGGGTAATTCTTCAAATAAGACATATAGGTTGCTTGAAATTTATAATTATGAGAGAACTCCTTATATCTGTCTTTAGATCCAGTCAATGTAACCTGGGTCCTGGATTAGGGGTCCCTAAACAGCAAGTACTAGTGGCTCAGTTTCCCAGCCTGCAGGGCCAGGGTCAAACTGCTCAGTTGCCACAATCACAGCAATCCCCCAAACAACCAACTCCTCCCCTGCCAACCAAGGGAGATAAGAAACACTCTCAAAACCCCCTTGGGACCTTTCCATTGCCATTGCACTCCACTAGGGCACTCCACCAGGGCACTCCATCAGCTTCTTCCCTCCCATCCTTCGCCATGGAGATTGCCTGAGCTTCCAGTTCTTTGGACAAGACCCTAATCTCGCTGCCCACATGACAATGGCCCAGCTACATGGAGGGTCTCTTGGCATCCTCAGGACTTGATGGCTCTGTGCTAACTGACGTGCAGGGCTGTGACCATCTCAGGCCCTTGGAGGACACCACTTTCTCCCAAGGATCAGAGGCTATCAGATGGGCTCTTGCCTCGTCTCACTGTGCCTGGGGACACAGGGTTCAGATGGGGAAATGCGCTTCCCAAGGAAAGAAAAATCACCAGGAAACATGACCCTCTTCCCCACCAACTGTGGTTTCCCATAGTCAGAGAGTGTTAGAGCTACAAGACCTTAGAAACCAGCCAATCCAAGCCCCTCATTTTTACAGATAAAGAAACGGGAGCCCCTGTCTCTCTGTCTCTGCTTCTCTCTGTCTTTCTATCTCTCTGTCTCTCTCTCTCCTTGCTCTTGTCCTCTCTCTCTCCTCTCTCTGCCTCCCTCTCTGTTCCTTAGTATATAAATACACTCTATGTATACAAAATACAAACTATTCAAATGCATGGATTTAACGTCAGTGCTGGTAAATATTTAACGTTTAGCTCTGGGGGGATCAGTGTTCACTGAATGCACTTTTAAGTTTAAACTGCATAATTCACTTTTTTTTCCTTCATCACTTGCTTAAGTCTAGGCAAACCACCAAACGTCAAGCTTGGGTTTGCATTTGTGACTGATTTCTGAGGGGTAAGTTGGAGCTGGCTCCAGCACAGCCTGATTCTCCATCTCAAGCCCTCCCCTGCGCTCGCTGGCTCCCTGGCCAAGCCGCCCCAGCCAGCATCTGCTGCTATATATTTAACTCTGGGGTCATGGGTCTTCTCAGGGCAGAGAATCCAGCAGGGAGCCTTCCAGCCCCTCCTGGGGCGATGCCATACCTCCAAAGCCGGTCTCCCAGTTCCTGTTGGGATCTACCCCCTTGCAAGTGGAATTGGAATTGGAAGCTCTGTTCTTGCGCCACAGACGGTTCTAGGAGGAGAACACAGGGCACATGGTCTTAGTCTTGGGACTCTTGGCTCTTAGATCATAGGCACGGCACTGGGGAGGTCACTTCTTGGTTTCTAATCCAGAACAAGGGCTTATGGGCTGTGCCATTCGGGACAAGCTCTCTGGGTCCCAGCTTCTGAAGCACAGACGTTTGGGGCCGGAAGGGATCTAGCGGTCAATTGGTCAGTCAATAAGCATTTATTAAGCGCCTCCTGCATTCTGGGCCATCTCCTCCAACCTCTTCATTTTAGAAATGAGGAAACTGATGCCCAAAGAAGAAAAGCCACACCTGGGGGTGGGTCTCCTGGCTCCACGTTTCAAGGGCAATTAGGAACGGAGGACAGTAACCCCACTTCTTCTTCTGGGATGAGTGCCAGGAATTCAAGGGGCAGATGGGAGAGATGGCCATAAGCCAGGGGCCAGGCGGGCCTGTCAGCATTCTCTGCCCAGTGCCCCCCCCACGGGGCGGTGGCCGAGGCTGTGCTTTGGCCACCTCTGCTCCACTGAGAAGGTGAAGAGGAGACGAATGAGAGGAGGAACTAGCAGGGAGGTGATGATCAGAGCAGGAAGGGGGAGAAGTGGGCAGCGAGGTGGCTCGGGATAGAGAGCCAGGCCTAGAGACAGGAGGTCCTGGGTTCAAATCTGGCCTCAGACACTTCCTAGCTGTGAGGCAAGTCGTTTCACCCCACCGCCTAGCCCTTGCTGCTCTTCTGCCTTGGAGCCATACCCAGTACTGATTCTAGGATGGGACAGGAGGGGATTTAAAAATAATCATAGTCATAATTAGAGCGGGTGGGGGACCAGGGTCTGCCACGGCCCCGGGGCCCGGACCAGGGGGTCCCAGGGGGATGGAGTGCGCCGCATTGAGCCACAGCCGGTCTGGGAGGGTTCTGACACTGCGCCATCATGGGTTGGGGGGCCCAAGGCACCTCCCCTGGCCCACGGCACCCTCCGGGGAGACGTGCCCACGTTCTAGGGGAGGGCAGCAGCCCCCCCATGCTCTGTCCTCGCCCTTCACAGCCCTGGGGGATGGGGCTTTCCCTCCCCCTCCCCCTCCTAAGCCACTCACCATGTTTTGGGTATAGGCAAACCCATCAGGGTTGGTGATGACTTCCAGGAAGATGTCCATGTGGTTCAAGACTTCGGTGAGCACCGGCTCTTCCCCATAATCCATGGCGATCTGAAAGGAGGCAGGGGTGTGGGGAGGGGGCCCCCGCTAAAAGCAGCCGTGGGGAACGACGGGGGAGAACGGGGTGCAGGGCCCGGCAGTGCGGTGCTAAGAATCTCAGCTGTCCCTCGTGGGATCTTCTCCACGGACAACCACAAAACGAAAGGGATCCTAAGCGGCTGCTGCGGGGTTTCCTTTTCTCTGTTTAAACCCTTGACCTTTGGTCTTGGCATCCATGCTAAGTATGGACTCTAAGGAGAAGAGCGGGAAGGCCGGCCCAGGGCCTCGGACTCTGGCCTGCTCTCTCTCCACCGAGCCCCCAAGACACGGATTCGTCCCCTTCCGTCAGTCAGTACCATGGACTGGTTCCGAGCCAGGAGAGCGGCAGGGGCTGGCACCGCTCTGAGGCCGGGTTCTACCCGCTTTGGCTAAAGGCTGACCTTCATGGCTGTCCACACTCCAGTGGCCTGGGTGATCCACTCCCGCGCGTGAAT
This sequence comes from Gracilinanus agilis, assembly GCF_016433145.1. Classification (NCBI taxonomy): domain Eukaryota; kingdom Metazoa; phylum Chordata; class Mammalia; order Didelphimorphia; family Didelphidae; genus Gracilinanus; species Gracilinanus agilis. Next base: position 9,614 of record NW_025392155.1, on the reverse strand, counting down.
GCCGGTGTCGATCCAGACAGCCGGCCGGGTCTTATTCCCGGTGCTGAACTAGGAGACAAAGAAGCCAGCCCACAGGGGTGAGAGGGGCTGCTGGGCTCGGCCACCCAGCCCGCAGGACCCTCCCCAGAGGCTACAGGAAGGCTCCTTGGTGGCTTGGAGGTAGCCTGAGAGGGAACGTGGGCATGTGTGTGTGTGTGTGTGTGTGTGTGTGTGTGTGCACGCTCACGTGTGCACCGCTGGCTTCCCACACTCTAGGGGCCACGCCAGAAGGAAGGAGTAAAAGGGGGTGTCTTCTCCCAGGAAGCAGGAGCGGGGATGGGCATGGAGGAAGGAGAGCCCTTCGGCTGTCAAACAGGAGGTCTGGGTGGGCAGAGCTTGGTGGTGATGAGCCCCGGCCTTCCCGGGCACAGAGTGAAGGCCGGCCGGCCCACGGAGGCCCTCTGTGACCTGTCCAGGGCCCCCGGGGCGAAGGGTCCGCACTCAGGCCTCTGTCCCTGGAGCTGAGAGCCAGGCCTGAAGCGGGGTCCTCCCTCGGCTCAGATTCATCTCTAAAGGCCAACCTGTAGGTTGGCAGATGGCGGACAATCCCGTAAAATGAAATCTCCAAAGCACCCTTCTGGGAAGGGGCAGGAGGAGGACTCTGTACCCCGTTGCTAGTTAGCAGAGGGAGCCCCAGAGCCCCCCAGAAGGATGGTGACTCCCTGCCCTGGCGCCTCCCCATACCACAGCTCTCATTCCTCCATAATCGCCCCAGCAAGGAGCGCCCTCTGAGTGTCAGGGGGACCCCTGGGTTAGATGGGGGTGCTGTCCAGGCACCCCACGATGGGGGCCCCAGAGGTCTCTGCATGGAGAGGGGTGGGCGGGTGGCCTCTGCCCTCGGCGGCCCAGGGGGGAGCCCCGAGGAAAGCGCGAGGGGGGTCGAGGCATCACCTTCAGCACAAAAATGGACCGCTTTTCGAAGGTTTGGCCAATCATAATTTTCGAGACCAGGTCCGAATGCTCAGCCACAAAGTTGTCCATCCAGGTGTAGATCTGAAAGGAAGGCAGGTCAGACGGCCGTGCCCGCGGCGGGGTGGGAGTGGGGGAGAAGACCCGGGAGGGGAGGGCACGAAGGCGCCCCCGCCCGCCCGCTCGCACCCTGCCCTCCGCCGCGCCCCCTTCCTCCCCAGCACGCTGCTCCTCGAGCTCCCACCCAACGAGGCCCTGAGAGGTTGGCTCATAGCATCCCTCTCGTTTTACAGATAAGGAAACCGAGGCCCCGAGCGGTGCCGGAGCTGCCCACCGTCCAACTCTGAGCCAGGCTCCAGATTCCTCCGTTATGGTATTTTATATACATAAAATATATAACTATCGTGTATCGAGTGACTGGCTGTGACACATCCTGCACTATTTACCTTTTCTCCTCCTCCCACGAGGACCTAATTTTTTTGGTCTCAGAACCACCCAATACTTCTTCCATCTTAGAATTAACACTAAGCTAGAAGGGTGGTAAGGGACTCGCCCAGGGTCACACAGCTAGGACGAGTCTGAGGCCACATTTGAACCCGTGTCCAGGCCTGGCTCTCCACCCACCGAGCCCCTGGGCTGCCCCCTCAGCTTTCTCATCAGAAAAGGGATGACTCCTTCCAGCTCTAACTCTGCTCCGATGAATGAACACGGAGACTTGAGCTATTTTTGATGGGCTCCCTTGACGGACGTGGTCCGCCATGTTGGTGCAGACATGGGCCGCCTCCCCGAAATGAGCTCGGCGGGGATTGGTGCTCAGATGGAGGGTGGCGCTGAGGACGGGGCAGCGAGAGCCGCCGAGCCGCCCTTAGAACCTGAAGCGGGGGGTGTAGAGAGGCCGGGCTGCCGGGCTCACTGTAACAGGCCTGAGCACGAGGCCTGGGGGGTCAGGAGCTGTGAGGCAGAATTAAGTTTGGGAGGGGAGCCGTAAGGTGGCTCAGTAGATGGAGCACCAGGCTTAGAGAGGGGAGGTCCTGGGTTCAAATGTGGCCTCGGACACTTCCTAGCGGTGTGTCCCTGGGCAAGTCACTGAGCCCCCACTGCCTAGGCCTCACAGCTCCTCGGCCTTGGAATCACTACGCGGTACGGCTTCTAAAATGGAAGGTAAGAGTTTAAAAAGAGAAGATTTAATTCCCCGGGGGCTAATTCCGACTGGGAGCCAGAAGGTACTGCTGCCAGGGCCAGAGAAAATAGCTGGGGAGGCTGGCGTATTTCTATGGAAAGCCACTGCTGACGCTCCTGGCTGTTTTGATCTATCTTCCAATGATGTTACGTTTATTTCCTGAATATTTGTTTTGTTCAGTCATGTGATCCCACAGACAGAGTGCGCCAGTACCATCTATTGGGTTTCTGGAGCTCTTGGCTTCTTCCTTCTTCCATGGATTAAGGCAAACAGAAGTCAATGACTTGCCCAGGGTCACACAGCTCGTAAGTGTCTGAGGCCGGATTATGAACTCAGATCTTGCCTCCAGCCCCACGTGCCGGGCCCCCTGGCTCCCTCCCAATAGTTGCTCTCTTGTGTAAGTGCTCTTTGTCTCCCCGCCCCGGCAGTGCTCCCTGGGTGCCCGCTCGGAGGGACGGCACACCTACCTCCTGGATCGTGTGGTAAGAGTTGTACCTGAAGCCACTGGTGCTCCTCTCTGTCCTCTGAGACGCCGACATGCCTTTGCGTTCCTCATCCAAGAGCACCTGCGACACAAATCCCCAGTGCCAGCGGGTCAGGCCCGAGCGCCCAGGCAGTGGGGACAGGAAAGCCAACACGGACCCCAAAGGAGGGGGTGAGGAAGGAGTCCCAAGTGCGGGGTTCCAGCCTGGTTCTGCCACGTCCGTGACAGCTAGCACGCGAACGGAGGTCGGAACAGAGCTCGGGAAGAGCCAGGGGACCAGGCCGTGCCAGCCATGGCCTCGTGTGGGGGGATCAGCACCGACGGGACAACACAGCTGGCACTGCAGAGCTACCAAGTGCCTGCACACAGGCTGTTTGTGAAAGAGATAGCAATGTCAGATGGCATTAGCAGAGGTGCTGCCATTATCTGTCCTCTTAGAAGATAACAGAAAGCGAGCAGGGAGAGCTAGCGGGATGGCCCACAGAACCTGGATCCAGAAGATGTCACCAATTAGAATTGGTGGAACCCAGGAAGATGAAACTTATGCCGATTTGTCAATAAATCAATCGATTTCATCAACAGATCTGCCCCTGTAGATTGCACCCAATCTATAATTTGCGATCTAATTAAGATAAATGAAAAGTCCTAAACCTGGATTCAAAAAATCAATTCTATAAGTACAAAATAGAAGAAGAGCTAGACAATCCTCACAAATGATCATTTATCACAATTTACTTATTTAGAAATTATTAATTCTAACATAAGTGCTTTAAGGTTTGCAAAGAGCTTTACAAATATTATCTGATTTGAGCTTTACCACAGCCCTGGCAAGCAGGCATTATGATTATTATCCCTAATTTCAGAGAGAACACTGAGACCCGGTTTGAGTGATTAGCTCAAGGTCACCCATCAGGGGAGGACCTGAGGCAGGGTTTGCCCGTCCGGCTCTGTCCCACTTAGCTGCCTCATAGTTTGTGTGAAAAACAAAGTTCTAGAATTTTAATGGACTACAAGTTTAAAGTATGGGCTAATTTAGTCACCTTCTTCTAGTCCATTCCTTACTAGAGTACTCATAAAAAAAAAACCAAAACATACCAAAGTCAGAATATTGATCCTGAGGGATTCATCTGACTACTGAGTTGGCCCCAGGTGGATGGAGAGAAGCCACGAGAAGGATTCGAGAGATGGACTTTTTAAGGTCTTAAGATTCCATTGTTTTCTTCAATGAATGCATCCTTACCTGATGGACCACAGCCCTGACTATCGTGCCCCAAGTTAGACAGCATGAAGACAGATTGCATGATCTGATGATTCTGGAACCAGACTTTTCCCAGATTCAAAAAAACCCAAAGAGGAATTTGGTCTAGGACATCTAAGCAAGTTTTCTCATTTCCAGGCTAAAACTTGGTAGAATTCCATCTACAGAAGGCACCCATAAGGGTTCCTTCTTGATCATCCCTCCACAATAAATCAGACTAGTCCTTGAAAGAAGATACCTGACCGTTCCATCATGATCTTTTTGTTTACCTATCTACCCTATGTATATAAAAAAGGGAATGTTTGAAGATTCAGGCAGAAATTTGTTGTCATTTGGTCATTTCAGTCCTATCCAACTCTTCATGATCCGATTTGGAGTTTTCTTGGCACAAATACTGCCTTGGTTGGCCATTTCTTCCTCTGCTTCATTTTACAGATAAGGAAACTGCGACAAAGAAGGCTGTGACTTGCCCACAGTCACACAGCTAGTAAATGTCTGAGGCTAGATTTGCACTCAGATCTTCCTGACTCCTAGCCTAGCACTCTAATCCCTGTGCCACCTACTGCCCTAGATTGAACAAAGAGAGATGCTCAAACCTTTTCTGGTAGAAAAAAAAAAAAAAGGAAATTTTCTAATTACAGGCTCTCTTACAAATTTGAGAATTAGTTATTTGAATGGACTGTTAACTAAGTTAGAAATTATATTTCGGATATATGGATTTTCATTTGACCAGTTCTAGAAATTTCTCTTAATTATCTATTAGCCTCTCCTGTCCCCTTCCCACAAAGTCAAAGATGCATCCTAAAAGGCAGGAATGTGGATCAAAGGGCCTAATGGCTTCTTAACTATGACCTCCCTTGCCAGGACAGACTGGAACACAGATATACACACACACACACACACACACACATATAAATGTGATATATGTATATTGAACATCGACACCTTAAGCATTTACACCTAGAATCACAAGTTCTCTAGGGTCATAAATTTAGAGCTATATGGGACCTTAGAGGTTGTCTAGTCTAATCCTCTCGTTTCACAAATGTCAGCCCTATTCTCTCTGCTACAAGTAACCTTCCCCACTGCAATTTCCATTTATCATGGTTCAGCATGGGAATTTGGGGGAAGATTTGTGGAAGCTGCAGATGATACAAGAAAGGCCATCAGCAGACACGGAAAAAGTTTCGAGATTCAGAAATGCATAGTTAGCCCAAAAGTTATAATAAATGATGGTAAACACCCCAAAAAAGAGGCAGAAAAAAACGTGGACTTCTCTAGTATGAAGGGAAGGTTACTTTTAATTACATGTATTTTCCAGATCATGGGGTGCTGAGCCCCCAACCCCTGTGACAGGGAAAAGATACCCCTACTTAGAGACCAAAATTGGAGTAAGGAAGGTGAGGCACCAACCCCAGTCCTAGGAAGAGATCTTACCTGGACATCCTCTATCATGATGGTATAAGACATGCCAGTGGAATTCAGGTAGTTTTTGACAATTTTCAGGTTAGCAAAAGGAACTCTCATATCCACAGGGAGGCTGGGTCTTGCTGGAGAATGCCAGAAATCAATCTTGGGGGGAGGGGGAGAAGAGAAGGAAGATAAATTGAGTTTCATCCTATGACCTTGGACGTATGAATCCAGAGAGGAAGCCATGACCTGATCTACTGCTCTCCAGCTGGGAGTCACGGCCCTCCTCCGGGCCCCCTAATGTGATTACTGAAAGCCCCGAGGGCCCCGCAAGCTCATGGGGAGGGCCAGGAGTTGGAGAAAGTTCTTGTCCCAAAGGATGCTCTTTCTCCTGTGATCCCCAAACGCACTCCGCCATCTTCCAGCATTGTTTCTTGGGTAAATTCAACTTTGGGCTGGAGCGTCGTCGGGCCCCAAAGATTCCCAGACGGCATCTAAAGAAGTGACGAGTGAGGCCGCGTCACGATCACCGTGATCATTAACAGCAGGGGAAACGGCAAGGACCGGGAGCCGGGTGGAATGTAGGCAGAGGGCATCCCTTCTCCTCCGTCACGGAAATGACAGGAAAATGGAACGTCCGTAGTACGAGACAAGCATGTGGGATGCTTGGATTCTACTCTCGGGAGTCTGTTGTGTCCCTAAAATTAGCTTATGGCTCTGTTCCTCCATTTTTCTCTCTGTAGAGAAATGGGACTTATAACATAATAATATATGTTATATTATTATAATATATAATATCATATTATAATATATAATAAAAATAATATATATAACATGCTTTGATTTGTGACCAACAGAAAAATCCATGGTCAGCAGGGGAGAGGGGCACAAGCAGAAATAGCCATTGGCCCTGCTATGGAACCCCATTCAGAAGTGCCTGCTTGCCTCGACAGCCCCCCAATAAGATACAGATTTATTATGAGAATTAAACAGAAATGTCGTCGTCCTCTGAGATCGATGGATTGTCACCCTGAGCAAAGTCTTTTATCCTCGTCTATAAAATGGAGACGACAAAGCCGAGCGTCCTTAAAGCGTGGGCTTGTCGGTCAAAGGTGGTCACGTAGGTGAGGCCACTTGGGGGCTGCAGAGCCCTCATGGCGGTCATTTTTTTCTGTCACCCTAAGAGAAATATTTCCAGTGAAAATGAACGATTTCTAGCTGGCCCTTACTTACATGGCGCTTTAAGGCCTACAGAGCTCTGCACTATTATCCTTTCATTTGATCCCTACAAGTTGTGGTTCAGTGGTTTCAGTCGTGTCTGACTCTTCGTGACCCCATTTGGGGTCTTGGTGGCAAAGACACTAGAGCGGTTTGCCATTTGCTTTTCCATATCACTTTACAGATGAGGACATTTGAGGCCAATGGGGTTAAGTGACTTGCCCAGGGTCACACAGCTAGCATGTGTCTAAGGCCAGATTTGAACTCAAGAAGATGAGCCTTCCTGACCCGCTCCCTGGCGCTCTATCCACGGTGCTGCCCCCACTTTAGAGATGATTAGGTAGGCAGAGGTTGAATGATTTGCTTAGAGGGTCATTCAGGTAGTAAGTGTCTGAGGTCAAATTTGAATTCAGGTCTTAATCATTATTATAACTGCTAACATTTATAGGGCACTTGGCAGTGATGATAGCCTTAGATCCTCACAACACCAGGGGAAGTAAGTGCTATTATTACCCCCATTTTAGAGATGATGATAATAGTAACATTTATATAGTGCTTGCTGTGTGCCCACTACTGTGCTAAACAGTTTGCCATTGTTACAGTACCCAGCGAGGTAGGTGCTAATATTACATTTTATCAACAGCAATAATAATAACAGCATCAATAAAATAGCTAATGTGTCTATAAGCACTTATTATGTGCCAAGCGCTTCACAAATAGGATCTCATTTGATTCTAACAATTCTGGAAGGCAGGCGCTGTTGTTATCCCCGTTTTACAGATAAGAATAATAACAATAATCAAAATGGCTAACATTTGTCTAGTGCTTACTGTGTGCCAGCACTGTGGTAAATGCTTTACAAATATTATCTCATTTGAGCCTCACAAGAGTCCTGGAAAGCAGGGGCTATTATTATCTCCATTTTATAGTTGAGAAAACAGAAGCAGACAGAAATTAAGTGACTTGTCCAAGGTCCCACAGCTAGTAAGTAGCTGAGGCTGGATTTGAACTTACATCTTCCTATCTTCCTTCTTAGCACTACTATTACTGCTCTGCTCAGCTGCCAAGGAGGCTGACTTGGGCTATTAAGATGGACCCAGGCCACATGTGTTTGCTACGTTGAGCTTTTTCATCAGGGGACTATCTGCACAGGGTGGCTCAGTGGAGTGAGAGCCAGGCCCAGAGACGGGAGGTCCTAGGTCCAAATCTGGCCTCAGACACTTCTCAGCTGTGTGACCCTGGGCAAGTCCCTTAACCTCCATGGCCTAGCCTTAGAACCAATAGGTGGTACTGAGTCCAAGACAGAAGGTGAGGGATTTAAAGAAAAAGGAGTTGTGTCTACAGGTTCCCTGACACTCTGCTCCTGATGGCAGTGGTTGGGGGGCCCTGAGGAATACAGTTTTACACCAGGCAAAGATAGGCCTCCCACTGCCCCCATCTCTTAACCCCCCCAGTTTGACGCTTCAAGGGGCAGTGGCTTCTTCTGGGCCCCAGCCTCTTCCCCAGGGCTATATAGAACATTGTATTTTCCCAGAGTCTGCGGCCCGTGGGGGGAGGGGGCAGAGCTGCAGGTCTGGGGTCCTCCTGCTGCAGAGGCTAGAGCCGGCCCGGCTCTTGGGAGGGGTCTGTTGCTGTTAGCCTGGGCCTCCCCCCTTTTCTAAAAGCACCACACACACATCCACTTCTGAAAAGTAAAGTGAACTAAAACTAATTTGAGTATTTCACAACAGGTCCTGAGAGGTGAGACCCCTCCCCCAAGGTGTTCAAGAGACCAGGGCTGGGAAACTGCTTCCTGCCAGCTAGCCTCGGCTCCTTTACTTTGTATATAAAGATAGAATAAGATACAAGAAAACTAAGGCCAGGCAAGTGACGTGACTTGTCCAAAGTCCTGCAGCAAGATGCCCATTGGAACCCACGACCTTTCCACTACCCCACCGGGGCTCCCACAGGCCAGTCTTCACCTTCAGGTAATCTGAGTCCTTCAGATTCCTCAGTAACTGGAGCTCCTTCTCGTCCTTGGCCTTGACACGAAGAACCTGGTCTCTGGGAAGACATAAGGCAAGGGGCAGTACGTGGTGGGGGAGGCGGGGAGACGCTGCCCTGGGGACAAGTCAAGAAGGAGAGAAACAGGGAGCCACCAAGGATGGGGACCCGGCTGGGGAGCTCGGCTGGCCGAGGTGGGCTGGGGAGACATCGGCCGCAGAGAGCAAGGAAGAAAAAGGAGGAGAAAGAAGAGGGAACTGGAAGAGGAAGGGAGGGAGAGAACGGGTAAGAACGAGGAAAGAAGGCTGTCATGGAGAAAAGGGGAGCCGACCCTTGTTCTAGGATCTGTTCAGGGGCTCCAGACCCCCCCCCACGCTGGCTGCCCTGCCTTCCTCTAAGGAGCACCCAGTAGGATAGGATGCTAATCAGGGGAGAGAAGGAAGAGGGACGGGGGATGACTGACTGCAAAGAGACCCATTTCAGCGATGCTGAAACGGAGGCAGGCAGAGAACAAATCTAAAGCAGAAGAGGCGCTGAGACTAGAACCCAGAAAAAATAAGAGGGAGGGGGAAGGAGATGGCGGCAAATGTACCCATTTTACAAGCACTTAAACGGAGCAACCAAAAGCAAAATATAAAGCAGAAGAGGCGCTGAGACTAGAACCCAGGAGTCCTCACATTCCACAACCCAGAGACGTCTATTTTTACAGTCCCAGAGACGTCAGCCTTCCTTTCTCTCGCAAGACGCACCCCCCACCCCATTTCCACATCCCAGCCACCCCAGATCCCCCGACCCCAAGGCGGAGAGACTCTACTTACCCACTGAACATCATCTGACTCCAGGTGGTCGCCAGGAGGAAGCTCAGGACCAGGACGGCCCTCATGGCGAGCCGGAGCGGAGCGGGGCCACTGTCTCGGGCGGTCCCGTGGAGCATCCTTCTCTGCAGGACAGCAGGCGCTGCCCCTCTACTCAGGGGCTCATGGCCTCGGCAGCCGTGCCCTCTCCCTCCGCCTCTCTCTCAGCGCGCCTTCGCTTATCTGGGAGAAACAGACACGGGTGACGCAGACGCCGCACGATGCTCTGAGGCTCCCCACACCTGGCCGGTCCCCACCTCGGAGCGGAGCCCCGGGGGA
>NW_025392154.1:0-4773 GCF_016433145.1 Gracilinanus agilis | reverse complement strand
GGAAGGGAAGGGAAGGGAAGGGAAGGGAAGGGAAGGGAAGGGAAAGAAATATTGCTCTTGGTGCAGAGAAAAGCAAAGTACATCCAGAAAGACAGGATTAAATGCCAAGAGTGAAATCCAACAGTATCAATAACAATCTCTCCAGATTTCAATTCCCACTTTTTCTGTTAATGAGAGTTCAGTTGTATTAGAATATTTGCACCATTGCTGATGAAATACATTCACTTCATCTGGAGTATGACTCTCCCCACCAGTAACCTTGATTTGTAAATGTTACATTTTGCTTCTGTCCTACAGCTCAATGTATTGCCAGAGTGTAGGACCATGACTTATGAATGGGTCATAGCTTGATTACACTGGACTCTGAAAAGTAATTCCACTGAAAAGTAATTCCACTGATGAATCACAGGGTAACACCCAGAGTCTTGACCACATGGCTCAATGTGAAACTTGCAATGAATAAAAAAGCATCTATCCATAACTAGACTGCCCCTAAGGAATATCTCCCTGAAAAAAAAAGGTGTCCCACTTCAAATAATCATTCCAGTGGAAGGAGATGGAATGTTCCAAAACCAGAGGGAGGAAAACAATATGGTGATAAGTTGAAAAGAGCAATGGCTCTGCAATCAGAGGACATGGATACAAATCTTGCCTCTGATCTTACTGCCTATATGACATTAGACAAGTCATTGAACCACGGGAATTTCCTGGGGCTCAGTTTTCTCTTTCTGAGAAAAATGTCCTGAGGTTCTTTCCAGCTCTAAACCTCTAATGCAAGCCAAAGAAGAGGACCACTCTGAGCCTTAGAATCTTCCTTACTCTTTCATTTGAGGGTTCTGCCTCCCTTTCTGGACTCCAAAATACTTAGGGCATCTAGAACTGATAATTTATTATTATCATTATTAACTAACTTTAAAGTACTAGATAGAGCAGTGGATTTAAAGTCAGGGAGACTATCATTCAAATCTTGATGCAGATATTTACTGGTTGTGTGCCCCAGGAAAGTCACATAATCTCACTAAGCCTCAGTTTCTTCACCTATAAAATGGAGATAATAGATGCATTTGCCTCATAGGTTGATTTTGAGTATCAAACAAGTTATTATACATAAAATGCTTTGCCAACTTTAAAGGACTATATAAAGGTTGATTATTAGTGTTATTACATGTTACATTGGATGTAAGTAACACATATATTATTACTCTTATCTTATAGGTGAGAAAACTGAGGTTCTGTTACCCAGCCCATGGTCACAGAACAGTTAAGTATCAGAGATAAGTTGACCTCAAGGTTCCTCTTGACTCCACGTCCAGCATGCTTTCCACCAATCCATACTATCTACTTACCTCTCTACCCAACTCTCTCCCTATCTACCCATCCATCTAGCCATCTATCTATCTACCTACCTACCTACCTATCCATTCATCTGCCTATTCCTTTATGACCCTGTCTATTCATCTGTCGGTCTTTCTATCTACCATCTATCTGTGATAAATATTTTCTTAGATTAACTATAGACAGATAAACCTAGTATAGTAGGTAGGTAGGTGGGTGGGTGGGTATGTATGTGTGTAACTGGCCAACCCAAGAGAAGGAATGAATCACCAGCAATTCTCGGAGGCTAGACTTGATTGAGCCTCAGTCTTCCTAAAGACATGACTGGGTTTCCATCCAGTACATCATACCCCAATTTAGGATGCCCGCCTCAAAGGCCACCATTCCAAACAAACGCAAAATATATTCAAAGCACATAAAAGCTGATTTCCCAGGGGAAAGGCATTGGCCGGTGGAGGAATCAAGACGACAAGACTTTTCTTGGGGAGTTGAGCCTTGAAGGTAGGTGCTGCCCTATATCTTTGGAAGTTCAGAGGTCCCTAAATGTTTGGAGGTTAGGCTTATCCCAACCTGACTGGCAACAAGCAGAGAAAGGCTAACAAATCTAGTTATCTATACACACTACGGTCTAAGACACTGATGGGCAAACTGCAGCCTGTGGACGGGATGTGGCCCCCTGAAATGTTCTATCCAGGCGACTTTATTCCTAATCTGACTAATACAATAAGTAGGACACAGTACAATGAAACTTCCAAAGAGTTGCCTTAGAAACAGACTGACAGAGGAGCATTTCCTTTCCTTTGGCCCCTTCTTTAAAAAGTTTGCCCATCACTGGTCTAAGAGGTAAAGAGGTCAAATCTAGAACAGTGGGGTGATAGAACATGTGATTATTGAGGCTCCAGCTTATGGTCTTAGAATTGCGAAGAAAATGAAAGTGGCCGCCGGATGGTGCAACAGATAACACCCTGGGCCTACAGTCAGGAAGACCTGAATTGCAATCTGACCTCAGACACTTACTAGTTGTATGACCCCGGACAAAACACTTAACCCTGTTTGCCTCAGTTTCCTTATCTGTAAAATGAGCTGGAGAAGGAAGTGGCAAACCACTGCAGTATCTCTGCCAAGAAAACCTCAAATGGAGTCATAAAGAGTCAGGCAGGACTGAAATGATTGAACAACAGATTTAGATTTGGGGGAATATCAACAATGATAGCATAGCATAGTGGAGAAGGCACTGGCCCTAGAATCACAAAGACCTGGATTCGAATCTTGCCTCAGATGTTACTAGCCATGTGACCGTAGACAAGTCACTTGACTATTTTGAGACTAAGTTTCCTCATGTAAAATAAAGATAATAATAACAATAATATCTATCTCTCCCAGTTTTTGTTGGTTTTTTTTAAGAACCAAATGAGAATGAGAAGGTGGTACTGGATAACCAATAAGGTTCTGTCCACTTCTGTTTGTATAATCTGATGAGAATCTTTTGAGATCAGTAACAAGAAAATGACAAAACGACAACATTCAAAGAGATCTTGAAAGAGACTCTTGAAATCCAACAAGAACTTGATTATTACTATGTGCTAAGCCCAAGGGATACTTGTTGTTGAGTCATTTCCATTGTGTCTGACTCTTTGTAACTCCATTTTGGGGTTTTCTTGGTAAAAATAACAGAATGGTTAGTCATTTCCTTCTTCAGCTCATTTTACAGCTGAGGAAGTTGAGGCAAACAGGGTCAAGTGGCTTGTCTAGAGTAGCATAACCAGAAACTGTCTGAGGTGATGAGTCTTCCTGATTCCAAGCCCATTGCTCTATCCATTGTATTAACTTGCTTCTTTTTCAAAAGGTAAAAAACATGGTCCTTGTTCTCAAGAAACTCAAAATCTAATGTGGGAAACAACATGAAAACAGGATACATAGAGAAGGGAGAACTGCTTGGTTCAGTGAATAGAGAGCTATTGATAGGAGAGCCTGGATTCAATTCCTAGCTGTGTGATCTTGGGCAAGTCACTTAACCCCAATACCTATCCCTTATGGATACTCTACCTTAGAACCAATAGTTAGTATCGGAAAAAGTTTTTTAAATAAAATTTTAATATTAAAATTTCTTTTAATATACATAGATAATATATTCTTATAGAGAATATACATATATTACAGAGAGAGAAAGACTATATATCTACAGATAACAATATATATTTTTATAATCTCTATACAGGAAAGGAAGTAGAAGAGAAGTGCTTTTCTCACCATAATCTTGTGTCATAGGTAGTAGAAATATCATTGTTCCCATTTCACAGATAAACAAGCTGAAGGCCTGAATTTGAGTGACTTGCCCAGGGTCCCACAATTAGTAAGAATTTGCAGGGTTTGAACTCAGGCTTCCCAACCTCAGTTCCAGAACTCTATACATATATTTTTCTGGGAAAATACCATAATGGAATGCTCCTACTGGAGCTCATGAAATCCTAACTAGCTGCTTGAGCTAAGAAATCACCTCCTTTTATATCTTGATGGAATATTTTGCCCATCAAACACTCATTGCTATGTCCCTGGCCTTTTTTTCTCCCCCTTTTTAATGAAACTACTTAGTTTCATAGGTCCAGGGATTAAGAGACTTTTCACTTTCTGAGTTCCTTAAACAGGAATTGAATTTTTAATGAGCAGAAAATGGGAAAGTAGGGCATTGTTACATTACAGAATCCATTTTCTGATTAGTTTTGGTAGCAGTTTTTTTAACCTTGTCTTTACTGGGGAAAAAAATTTTTTTTTTTAATTTCTGGGGGAAAAGATGCTGAAAGTACCTGTCAGCTGCCAGTTTTATAAAGAAGCCTCGGGGTACAGAATGCCAATACACCTACAATGAAGAATCAAACCAAACCAAAATATACCTATTTTCTGCCAATAAGAGCCTCACTTACACCGAAACCCTGAATAATGGGCAAAGGGCCACAAACCTTTGGCCTACTCATAGGGACCTTTCTTCCCCCAAGGAGAAAAATAATTGTGCCAGCTGTGCCCAGGTGTATGGAATCTGAAAAGTACTTAGCTCATCATTTTTTTCAGCATGTCTTATAGTACTAAGTTCTTAAACTCATTAAAAGTTTATGTCCTGTTGTATATCTTAGAAACCCATAAACTAAATTTCCTTAGTGAGTTAGAAAACAGTAGGGGGAAGTGAACTAAATCTTTACTTATGATTCTAAAACAATGCAGATGGAGGAAAGGAGAAAAAAGGCAGAGATGGAAACAGAAATGGAGAGAGACAGAGACAGAGACAGAGAGAGACAGAGAGAAATAAAGAGAGACACAGAAAGAGAGACAGAGACACAAAGAGAAACAAAGAGAAACACAGAGAGAGAGACAGAGAAACAAAGAGAGAAAGGGAAAAAGAGAGAGAGAGAGAGAGAGAGAGAGAGAGAGAGAGAGAGAGAGAGA
>NW_025392153.1:0-7820 GCF_016433145.1 Gracilinanus agilis | reverse complement strand
TGCTGGCATGCGGGGGGCGGGACCCCCGAGGCGCAGCGGAGCTGGAGTGGGCTCAGGCTTGCAGGCCGGGTCTGAGCACCAGGCCTTGGCCTGGTGGGCCTTCTGGCCTGGGTGACGCCCCTCCAGCCTGCCGTGCCTGGGCCGGGGCCCTCCTCCAGGGAGGCCTCCGGGGCGCGTCTCCGCCGACAGGACTCTGACAGCTCCTCGGCCGAGATCCGCTTCTTCAGCTTCGGCCCCCAACATGGTCTGGGGCCCTTGGAGGGACCCCCCACCGCAGCCCGGCCTGCCGCCCCGCCCCGGGGAGCCTCCACTCGCCCTCCGTCGCTCCTCAGGGACCTTCCTTGTCTCTTGGCTTCGGGGCCCCGGCCTGGCAGCGAGGGTTCGAGGGTCCCCCTGCCCTCCCCGGAGCTCCCGGCTCTGCGGCCGAAGAGCCCCCGCGGCGACGCCAGCAGACCTTCCCCGGCCGGCCTCCCTCGCCTTGCCGTGGCCGCGGCCGTCCCTTCACTCCTGGCCGACTCTGGTCCCCCATTCGGCGCTTCTGGGCGAGGGGCCCGGAGGGTCTGCCGCCTCTTTGTGCTAGCAGGGTGAAGTGACTTGTCCAGGGTCACACAGCTGCAAGTGTCCGAGGCCAGATTGGAGGCATCACCCGGCCCACCGGGGAGCAGCACGGGACGGACACGCCTTTCAGCAAAAGAGGGATTCCTGCCCCCCCCCCCGCAGCCCCGAGACACGGCCCGCAGGCACCGATAGGTCCAGGGGCGAGCCCAGGCTCCTGCTGTTTAGGCCCCCCGGGGTGCTCGGCGGCTCTCTCACCTGCGTCCCGGCTCCTGCCCTTCCTTAGACGACGGCCGATGTCTTAGCCGGCCGGGCCGGGAGGCCGTGTCTGGTGCGGGAAGGAGCCCCGATGAAGGAGCCCGGGGGACTCTGAGGAGGACGCGGGGCCCTCCGGCGCCCGGAGCTTGGCAGAGGCCTTTGGAATTGAGCGAGCCAGAACGCAGCCGCCCGGCTGGCCTGGAGGCGGCGCTCCGGGAGCCCCGGCAAGGAACGTTTCCCCCTCCGGAGGCCTGAGAGCGCTGGGGGACGGAGCGCCCTCTCTGTGCCTCGCCTCGCCGCGCCGCTTCCTCTCTGGCCTTCTGGAAGGCCGGTTTGGCAGGCCGCCTCCTGCCCCCGGCTCCGAGCCTGCGCTGTCAATGGGCGGCGAACCAGGGCGCCCTGGATGGGCGTAGATGGGGGCCGGGAGCGGCCACGAGGGCCCCTTCCAGGCGTGGGCCTGGCCTGCCTGCGGCAGTTAAACACAAGCCGAGCTTCCTTCAAGGCGCCTCATTAAAATGAAAAGAGCCTATTGGGACGGCGCCCGCCGTGCCATCTGGAGCATGTAATCGCTGCCATCTGGCCAGCCCCGGGGCCTTCTGCAGAGCTCAGGCCTGAGCGGGCTCTCCAGGGAGCCTCCTCGAGGGCGGCCAGCAGGGTGCGGTCCCGACCCCCCCCCTGGCCCCCCCAGGAGCCGTCCCCTCCCTCCCCGGACCCTCCAGTGAGTCCTCGGGAGCCGAGGGCCCTGCTCGTGCCCTGCTCGTGCCCTGCTCGTGCCCTGCTCGTGCCCGGCTCGCTTTGAGGCTGCCGTCTTCCCGGCTCTGCTCCTCCGCAGAGCCCTCTGCCAGCCCCCGGATGCGAGTCAGCCTCCCCTTTCCCTTCCCTGGGCCTCTCCTGCCCGCAGGAGCTCAGGCGGGGCCGCCCCCCGAACGCCATCTCCTCGTCCGCCTCCTCGCCTCTCCTGGGCTCATCGCAGGCGCCTCCTCTGGGTCCCCCACTTTCCAGGCTCTCCTTTCCCCGATCCAGTGTCCGCCAGCCCTCCTCTGGCGCCCTCTCCCTGCCAGGACGGCGCACTCCTTCCTGGCCCCCGACTTCTTCCCACCCCTTGAACGGCTGCGGTGGGCTTGGGTGACTCCGTGTTCCTGGAAGTTGGCATTCCCGGCCCTCCCTGGCCTTGGCCTCCACCCTGGCCTCCACCCTCAGCTGCCATCGGCTCTTTCCTGGGCCTGCCCGTCCCCTGCCTCGAATGCGTTCTCCGTCCCTTTGACGGGGCTCAATGCAGAGCTTCCTTCTCCGCTCAGCCCGGGCAGCCCTTCCCGTGGGAGGGAGGCCCTTCCTCACGCGCCCGGCGTCCCGCTCCTCTGTCCCCCGCCGGCTTCCTCAGTTGACTCCTCTCTGCATCCGGGTGGCTTTCTCCAGCAGAGGGAGGACGAGCTCCCCGACGGAAGGGGCTGAACGAATGGTGGCTGGCGGCTGGGGCTGGGTGGGGCCGCGTGGTTGCGTCTCTGGGATCGATCTGTGGCCTCGGAAGCAGAAGGCCTTGGGCGAACCCCACAGGGCAGGCTGCCCCTGAGCCTCAGTGTCCTGCCCCGGCAGATGGCTAGATTTGTCGGACCCTCTCACTCCTGCCGATGGTAGATGATACTCGGGCCTTAGAGCTGCTCCTTCTCTGGCCTGGAGGGTTCGAGAGCTCAGAAACGTGGGCTATTCTCCAAAACGAGGGCGCTGGCAGCCTCTGGGCCAGGCGCTCCCTGCCTCCCCTCAAGCCCTTTGGGGTGCCCCAGTTGGCCAGGACGGCCCCGAGAGGGCGAGGCACTGAGCTGAGCAGGGGTGAGGGAAAGGAGGGAGTGAGGGCCCCGTGCCCGTGTGGAGCAACTCCTCGCCCCTCGGAGCCCGGGGCACGAGGCACCCTTGTGCCCGCTGGCACCCTCCCGGCAGCCCTTCCCGGCGTGATGGCCAAACCAGGAAGAACGTCGGTCGCGAGAGGCCCCGGGCCGGGCCGGCAGGAGAGCCCGCCGCTTCCCAGCTGCAGCTCTTAGCTCGGGCGGCCCCGTGGGCTCCTCGTGGCGCCACAGGAAGCAGCCCCTCGCCTCTCCCTTCTCCCCAGAAGGTCCCTGCCTGCCTCCGCCTCCGGCTCCATCCCCGGAGAGAAGCTCCTCGGGGTCTGGGCAGAGCTCCGTGCCCGGCGCCAGAGACGTTTCTTCATAGCACATGTAGGACACGTGGCTGGGCCGGGACCGAGCGGCCATGGCCAAGGCCGCCTCCAGGACCCGCCTTAGAGGTTTGCGTTGTGGATCCTTGTAGAACTGAGCAGGACTGAGCCACGACCCCCCCCCGCCGGGGGCACACGGGCTGCCGCCGGGCCCTGGGGACGTCTCCAGGTGGGCGTGTTCGCCGTGTCTGGGCAGCCCACCGTGAGCGTCTGAGCAAGCCTGGCCAGGAGCTGGGGCGCACGGCCTGGGACCGGCTTCTGCTACCGGGAGAGGATTTGGAGGTGGCCCAGAGCCAGCCATCCTCCCCAGACTCGCAGCTGCCCTTTGGGAGGCATTCGTAGCCACCTCCGTGTGCCGGGGCACAAATCCCAAAACGAAGCGGCCCGTGCCCGCAGGGGAGGCCGGGGGGGGCGCGCGGGAACAAAGCAGGCCCGAGGCCTTTCTGGCGGCGGCCCGTGTCCAGCCCCCGGGACGGTCAGCACAAAGATAGAGGCCCGAATGGTGGGTGTCCTCCGTCAGGCTGGCCGTGCGGGCTAGAACCAGACTGGCTGGGGAGGGTTGGAAGGGCCAGGAAGAGGGCTGAGGCAGGGCGGGCACGGGGGGCATTTAGAGCTTGGTCAGCCATGGAAGCTGCCAAGGGCCCCCCGGCCACTCCGGCCCGTGCCCGCTCACACTCCCTTTTGTCTTGTCTCTGCACTTGGGCGACTGGAAGAGAGCGAGGCTCCCGGTCCGGGGCGGCTCCCCGTCCCCGTCTCGGTGGTCTCGGGTGGGTCTCGGGCGGCTCCGGGGCCCTGTTTCAGGCCCTTCCCTTGTGGGCATCGGGACCTCCCTGGAGACGTCCCTGGGGCCTCCCCAAAGAAGGGCCAGCGGAAGGGGCAGAGTTTGGCCAGGCGGGCTCCCCAGACGTCCCGAGACACGAAGGCGCTTTGTGTCCCTCAAGGACACGGAGGTTCCTGGGTGGGAGGCCTTCCAGCCTCGCTGCCGCCCGTAGCTCACGGCCTCCCGGGCCTTAATTCGTCCTCGGCCGGCAAGCCTTCTCCAAGCGCCCGTGAGATGACGGTGGCGGCGGTGCTGGTGGGCCGGCCGCTGCGCGGAGCACCTGACAACGAGCATCTCATCTGGGCGTGCCCCGACCCGGCAGGGAGGCCTGCTCTGGTCAGTGCGGCTCTCACCCGTTTTGCAGATGAGGAGACGGAAGTATCGGAGGAGGCTGGATTTCCGGGCTGAGGCAGCCCTCGAGAGCCCTTTCCACACGCTCCATGCCGGGGCCTCTGGGGCAGGCCCTCCCTGAAGCTGCGCAGTCAGAGAGGGCTTCTTGGAGGCGGCTGCCCTCGAGAAGAAGCTCCGGGATGACGGCAGCGGGGCAGGCCTGGGGGAGGTCAACACAAGGAGGCTCGGAGGCTCGAGGCAGCCCCTTCGCTAGACACGGATCTCCTCTCGCCATCCCATGAGGGAACGCCCGCCCTCTCCAGAGGGGCGCCGCACCTTTCGAGGAGCCCCCACCCTCCGGACGTTTCCCCCGAGATCGGCTCCGAGTGTGCCTGGCCGTAGCTGCCGCCCACGTCTGGTCCGTCCGTCCTCGGCTCGGGAGGCCCTTCCCAAGGTGTGCGGCGGCCCCTCACGGGTTTCTGACGCGGGCGCCGAGGAGCGGCCGAGGAGGAGGGGGGCGAAGTTCAGATTCTCACCGAAAGAACGAGAAAGGCAAACGGCATTCAGGAACAACAACCGAGGGAAACTGAGGAAGATTCCTCAAAGAGCCCAAAGCCTGGGCGGCACCGAGGGATTCCCACAAGCCAACACAAGACCATCCCTTGTTCGGGAAAAGTGAATCCCAGGTGGGAGTCTCGCCTCGAGGGCCCCCGGTGAGGCTGGCCGCCCCGGGGAGCTTCGCCGTCCTTTCCTCCAAAGGGAAGTTCTGTCCTTCCTCGGGAGAAGTCGGGGGAGGGCACCCAGGTATTCGCTCGGCCCGCTCACCGCACGGAAGACACGCGACAAAGGCCGACGGATCCCTGCCTGGAGAGAAGCCGATCTCGAGGTCCCGTTTGCCGCCGCCCCCGCCGAGCCCGTTCCGGCTTCTCGTGTCCCCTTTGGAAGGCTCCCTTTGGGGGTCGTTGGACGCAGGAAGGCCCACGAGGAGACCAAAGGGACGGAGGGGCGGCCTGGAAGGAGACCTTCTCGGAACGGGGCCTCCCTCTGCTCCCCGAGGGACGGCCCGAGCCGGAAGCGCTGCTTTCCCCGCAGCCCGAGGCGGCGATCTGGCCTTTCCCGAGCCACTCGGTCAGCTCGTGTGACGGCGCAGAGGTGCCCCCCCCCCCCAGGCGTGGAGAGACGGAGTGAAGAGCTCGAGGCCTCGCCCGCAGAACCGCCCTCTGCTGTGTGCCGGGCCCGCCCCGGAGGGTCCCTGCTGAGGACCTCCCAGGAACAGGCCGTGGCTGCGGGGCAGGCGGCTCCCCCCCAGCGGCGCCCTGGCCGGAGCCTGGCAGCCGCCGGACCTTCCAGAGGCCCCTCCCTGGGGCCCAGAGCTGAGGAGAGCCGCGGTGGGAGAAGGCAGAAGAGGGCTCGGGGGGGGCACAGAGAGACGCAAGGACGGGCCGAGAGCTGTGGAGGCCCGAAGCGAGGAGAGGGCGAGCTCAGCAGCCTCAGGTGCGAGGGCCGGGGGCCCGAGGAGGGCGGCCCGCGAGCAGGGTGGGCGAGCCCGGCATCCCCGTCTGGAGGCAGGAGAGGGACCGTTAGGGTCGGGCCGGATGCTGCGAGCACGTTGTCGTGGCAACCAGGGAACAGCCAGAGCCCGACACAGGAGAGAGCAGGGCCGGCCACAGGGCAGAAGTTTGGGAGAAACTGAAAGGTGAGGGCGCAGGGCCGACACGGGCCCGGGAAGGCCCCGAGGCCGAGTGCAAGAGCAGGGAGCCGAGCTCTGCCGGAGGGGCAGAGAGTCAGGGACGGCGTCTCTGGTCAGGCGGCCTGCAGGCGTCCGTTTGGCCCTACTACGTGCCCGCTGCCGGGCAGACCCCGAGGACTGCAAGATGAGTGCGAAGGATCCAGCCTCGAGGAGCCGCCCTTCGCCCCCCTCGCCCACTCGGGCAGGAGCTCGATGGCCCAGGCGCCTGCCGGCCTCAGTTTGCTCATCTGCGGTCCGGGGATTCCCGCGGCGCCGACTAGGCGGGGAGCTGGGGAGAAGGGACGAGGCATTCGTAGAGGCCCTGCGGGGGCCCACCTGCTGGCCAGCCTGCTTCCGGGCAGCAGCTTCTCTAAAGGGGGCCTCTGGGCCATTTCTTTTGCGCAGCAGCAGTCCCTTCTAGCCGCTGTTTAGCGCCCTCCAAAGACCTCAGAGGCAGAGCCGCCGCCCTCCCCCTCTTTTTGGAGATGAGAAAACGGCAGCACGCAGGGGAAGTGACTTGGCCAAGGTCACCCCGCTGGTTCCTCGTGGCCCCTTCTTCATGCCGGGCCTCTTCTTCCTCGGAGACCGTCGGGGCCAACCACTGGAATATCATCCTCTGCTAAGCAAAATGGAGGCCGGGACGAGGACACTCGGCCGTTCAGAATTTGGAACCGGCCTGGAGGCCCCGAGCCAGCCTCGCTCTCGCCTCCTCCCCCCAAAGGCAAACGTGCCTGTGTGTCCTGGACTTCCCGGAAGCTGGGAGCCCGTGAGGCGGGGGAGGGGAGGGCCTGGGCTGGGGCTCGTGTTCACCACTGAGGCCTCCCTGGGCTCCGCCATGAGCTGCCAGTCAGCCGCCATTTATGAAGGAGTCTCGGATGGAGAGAGTGTGCCGGGGGCCTGGGTACGAGACAGAAACCAGCAGACCCAGAGAGAGGGCGTTGCAGGCATGGGAGGCATCTGGGCAAAGGTGTGGAGAGCGGAGATGGCCTGCCTTGTTTGAAAGGTCAGAAAGGAGGAACCGGAAGAAGGAAGGAAGGGAGGCCGCAGGCCGTGGGGCAGAGCTTGTGGCCCTCCACATGGAAGGGGGCCGGGGCGGCATTCGCCCTCAGAACCTGCGGCGCCCCGGCACGCGGAGCCTTGACATCCCCGGTTCTTTGGAGCGCCCTGGCACGGTGGCCAGAGAGGAGGCCGCGAGCGGGAAGGAGGCCGACCTGATGTGGAGTCGGCCCGGGCACAGGCGGAGGCTGAAGGCTCCGGCGCTGAGGCTGGGGCGCTCGAGGCCTGGAGGAGCTGCTCGGAGCCCCGGGTCGGGCAGAAGCTGGACGTGGAGACTCCTCCAGGGGCTGCTGGCGCAGGGTCCCCGCATCCTCCCTTCTCGCTCCCTGAGGGCCGAGCCTTGGCCCCCCCCGGGCGGCCGCTGAGATGGGGGGCCTGAAGGAATGTCCGGGGGAGGCAGACTCACCGGCCACAGGCTCGGGGCTGACCTGCAGGAGACTCTGCCCGCCCTTCGTTCTTAGGCCAAAGTCCTGCGATCCTTTGTGGCCCCAGAGGGCCCCCTGGAGCCCCAGGATTGGGCGGTGGCCATCGGCCCTTGCCAGGGGAGCCCCCCAAGTGGAGACGCGCAGCCCTGGGGCGCGAGTTCAAGAGAGACTTCGCCATATTTGCCGTTCTTGCCAGAGAGACTTTCTGGAACTAGTGGAGGTGCCCGGCCTCCCCGGGCAGGACTGGCAGTGCCAGAGAGAAGTGGCGTGCCCTGCCCACCTGTCGGCACCACTCCTAGAGCCGATTTGTCTCCCCGGGGAGCATCTGCGCCCGCTCTGAGGGTTCTGGCCTGCGTGGCCTCCTCTCTGGCCACAGGATCCCGTCCGCAGCTCCGGGTCAGTCCCCGCCAGCAAGGATCCCTGGTGGAAGGCCGCCAC
>NW_025392152.1:0-1345 GCF_016433145.1 Gracilinanus agilis | reverse complement strand
AAGCCCATCTTCCTCACTGCCTTTGGGCTCCCTCTCTGGGCCAATCACTCTCGGTGGGCCTGAGAAGAAGCTGCCTGGAACTCCCTCCCAGCTGGGGATCTGGCTCAGCCCCATCCCTCCTGGGGCCAGGCCCTAGACCTCTGCAGGCTGAGCTGGGGAGTGTTGTGAGGAAAATCAGTTAATTGATTAAGTATTAAGGTGGACCTAGCAGGAAGGCCTGGAGCATTCTATGATGGTATGAAGGAGGAGGAAGTGTGTGTGTGCCCTGAGAGAGAGACTCCTTATGTGGTGGGCAAACTGTTGCCAGCCCAGGGAGATCTCAGACCCTGCTTCCTGATTTCCTGGGGATCCTGAGTGGAGGTGGATTTCCAGCAAGAGGAGAAGTCCTACAGAGCAGAACCAAGCAGAAGAGGAGTTTGAGACCTGGTGGACAGCATCTCAAGTTTACTCACTCTTCTTGGTATCTTGGACCACCTAGGATTTTGGCATCCTGTGAACCTCTTTGGAAAACTGTGAGAACCCTCAAAGCCACCCCTCTGATCCATAGCTGTGCTGTCCAAGACTGGCTGGTTCCAGCCTTGAATCAGCTTCCCAGAGAATGCACTGCTTCTTGGGCCCTGCCTGCTGGATCACTTAGATTAGAGTGGAATAAGTCCTCCCCTTGCCCTGTGGTTTTATCCTTTAGGTTTTAAGTATAGAAATTCCTTTCCCACCTCTATTTTAGTTAAATATAATCAAACTTGTTAAGACCTTTACCTGCCTGTTAGTGTTCAAAGTTTCTGGCCCAGTGGTGGCAATTGGTCAAAAGTCCCTTTGTCAGTTAGGAGCAGCTTAGCTGTTCTGGTCTCCCTAACCTGGTCTAGTCTCTCCTACAACCCAGTGTGTGTAAACCCACAATCATTTGGACTTATTATAACATCCCTGGTGTCTCCATTATTTATTATCTTTTATACAAGTGGGAGAAGGAACCCAGAGGGCCTGAGGAGTTCCCGCCTCTTCCCAGCCTGAGGCTGCCCACAGGGATCTCCATGGGGTGAGGCGCCACAGGAGGCACCCAGGGCCAGGTCTGCTGCCAGCAGAGGGAGAAGAAGGTCTGGAGGACCTGTAAGCCCCCTCCTCTGTGCCTCCTTGTCTGCCCCCTCCCTTCTCCCATCCTCCCAGACCCCCAAGAGGCAGCAGGGCCTTGGGATCCCCCATGGGATGGGTCCAGGAAGAGCCCAAACCTCTCTGGCAGAGAAGGGGCCTGAGGGCTCTGCCAGAAGGGGTTACAGGGAAGCATGGGGAAGGGGAGCCCAGGGAGGGGCTGGGGAGGCACAGGGTCCTACAGAGCTCCTGACCAGGAGGG
>NW_025392151.1:0-9320 GCF_016433145.1 Gracilinanus agilis | reverse complement strand
GTATATATATATATATATATATATATATATATATACAAGCATCATATGCAATGGGGATAAAGTATAAGCCTTCCCAATAAGATCAGGCATGAAACAAGGATGCCCATTATCACCTCTATTATTTAACATTGTACTAGAAACACTAGCAGTAGCAATTAGAGAAGAAAAAGAAATTGAAGGTATTAAAATAGGCAATGAGGAGACTAAGCTATCTCTCTTTGCAGATGATATGATGGTATACTTAAAAAATCCTAGAGAATCAACTAAAAAGCTAATAGAAATAATCAACAACTTTAGGAAAGTTGCAGGATACAAAATAAATACACATAAATCATAGCATTTCTATATTTTTCCAACACATCAAAGCAGTAAGAGGTAGAAAGATAAACACCATTTAAAATCACCCTAGACAATATAAAATACTGAGGAATCTAGCTACCAAAACATACACAGGAATTCTACAAACACAACTACAAAACACTGTCCAAACAACTAAAACTAGATCTAAACAACTGGAAAAACATTGATTGCTCATGTGTAGGGTGAGCTAACATAATAAAAATTACCATTCAACCCAAATTAATTTATTTATTTAGTGCCATACCTATCAAAGTACCAAAACTTATTTACTGAATTAGAAAAAAACTATAACAAAGTTTATTTGGAAGAACAAAAAATCAAGAATATCAAGGGAAATAATGAAAAAAAATGTGAAGGAAGGGGGCCTAGCAGTACCAGATATTAAACTATACTATAAAGCAGCCGTCATCAAAACAATATGGTACTGGCTAAGAGATAGAGAGGAGGATCAATGGAATAGACTTGGGGTTAATGACATCAGCAAGACAGTGTATGATAAACCCAAAGAGCCCAACTTTTGGGACAAAAATCCACTATTTGACAAAAATTGCTGGGAAAATTGGGAAACAATATGGGAGAGATTAGGTTTAGAGCAACATCTCACACCCTACACCAAGATAAATTCAGAATGGGTGAATGATCTGAATTTAAAGAGGGAAACTATAAATAAAGTGAACACAGAATAGTATACTTGTCAGATGTCTCGGACAGGAAAGATTTTAAAACCAAGCAAGAGTTAGAGAAAATTACAAAATGTAAAATAAATAATTTTGATTATAGTAAATTAAAAAGCTTTTGTACAAACAAAAACAATGCAACCAAAAATCAGAAGGAAAACAACAAGCCTTTTGACTGGTACAATTCTTAGGAATTTTAATTTTCTTGACAACAAACCTGAATTCAGCTTTTTGTGTTTTCTGCCCATAGATTCTTGTTTTGCCTTATGGGTCTAAATGGAATAATTCTAGTCTTTCTTCCACTTGAATGTACAATTTTCTGAGAATTCATTCTCAAAGTCGTGAAGCCATTGAAGTACATTATGTACATTCTTGTTTGGGAAAATCCCACTCATATGGGAATTACACAAGCTCTTCCATTGAGTTTTTGTCCTCAGATTGTCCATCCATTTTTCAGGCACTAGATAGCCAGAAAAATTGTCCTTGTTTTCAAACCATCTTTCCCAGTTCTCTGATTCTCTCTGCAGATACTGTCCTCCATTTTTCTCTACATTTATTTTCAGGGGATATGAATTTTCAGAACATTTAGCATTGAGCTCATGCAAATTGCCTGCAAAAATATATATTTTGAAAGGGCAACATGGTTGGAATCTATCCATGTTGAATCCCTAGAGATTCCAGGGTCATAGTATACATATTTTTTAATCCATGCTTTCCTCAGGGAATATAAGACTATACAATAGCAGAAATGTTGGTATTCCTTCTCACTCAATCCACATAGGCTTAGAGCTATTGATTGTAAGTGTCCATCATGATATGACCAGAATGTAACTGGCAGCTGAGATCCACTGCCCCAGATATAATTTACTTTTCATTTGTTATTTATTGCTGTAGTTGATGACCTAGTAGAAAGCATCTAGAAAAGACTGCTGGGACCCAAGTTACTAGTGGCTTCTATTTTGTTTATGATTGTTATATATAGTTTCAAATACACTCATTGGCTGGTTTAGGATTTTTTGGTCAGTTGGGAATAAAGCTTGCTGATCCTTATTCTTTTCCTTTAGTGTGTTTCCATGAATCACTGAAATGTGGCAAGGGCTCCAGAAATTCTTGGAATAAATCTTCAGATTTGTAGAATCCCACTAGGCAAATGATTGCTTTCTCTGTGGTAAGAGGAAAGGGATAAAGAAAAAGAAATGAACACATAGAAGAGAAAGAGAGAGTGGTAGAGAGAGGGGGGACAGACAGAGAGACAGACAGAGAGATTCACATGGAGAGCCACAGAGAGAGAGAGAAAAGGAAAAAAAGTTAAAAAAAGAAATAGTTCGGGGGAGTGAAGTCAAAAAGGATATCTTGTATTTGATAAAACAAATTATATGTTGGATTTGGGGGAAACATTAGTATTTTGTAGACATATGAGTTAAGAAAAGAATTTTATAGGCCACTTCAGATATAAATTTTGATAGGGCTATACATTTTTTATTATTTTAATATTTTAAATGAATAGTTAATTTTTAGATAAGGAAAAAGAATACAATATTAGTATATAGGATATAGACAACATATTACATGTGACTCTGGGTGATTGCCATTTCTCAAATCTCTATCACACTTTGTGTCCAATAAAATATTTAAAAACTTTTACATTAGACAATCATCAAAGCTAGCAAAATTTGTCTTCTCTAGTTAAAGATAGAGCAAGTACAGGTAAAAACTTAGCATATGAATTAGATAAATTTAAAACATTCATTTTCTATTTTATCTTTATATCTGAGTATCTCTGACTTTGGTGGTCTCTCTTTATACATTTTTCATTCATTAGAAAATACAGGATAAGTTGGGATGCATAGCAGGAATTTAAGATCTCTTTTTAAGAAATATTTTGTGAATATAGGCTATTTAATGATTAGCAAAATGAATGTAGGAATTAAAAGCTATAGAATTGTTGTGCATGGTAGTATATGTCTCTAGTCCATGCTAAAGGGGAGAGTGAAGCTTCTGACTTGCTTGAATTCAGGATCTGCGAGCTGCAATAGGACTCAAGCTGATTGGGTGACCATAGGAAACACAGCACCAATATGGCGAGCAGCAGGGAATGGAGGATCTCCCAGCTACCTAAGGAAGGGGTGAAACAGCACAGCTTGGAAACAGAGCAGGTCAAACTTCCTTGTGGATATGCAATGGACTTAGGCCCATGAATGGCCAGTCTCCAAAAACTGGAGGAACCTAGTTGCCAAAAACAAATAACCTTTTCACCATCCTAAACTATAGTTTTGTTAAAACAATGAATGATTTAACTGATCATCTTGACAGAATTCTGTTTATTTTCAGCCATGCTCTGCCTCCTCTCATATGTCAGATGCCAACATGGAGCAATTAGGTCAAACAAACTAGGAATTAATTACTGCAGACAGGCTCATATGTCACAGGAGCTTTGCAAATGTGCTCCAAATGAGCCTTGGAGAGCGATGAATTTATGCTGGTAACATTCCTGAAATGGTAAAAAGAATATTATTGGTTAGTTGGACCTGAAGAAAGTGACATTGCAGAATTCTAATCATGACAGATCAAGTCCCAAGAGTCGATCAAAGAGCTGGACCAAATTAGGAGATTCCTCTTTCATTTTTATGAAGTACTTATTGTTTAGTAATTTCTCAATTGCGTCCACCATTTCATGACCTCATTTGGGATTTTCTTGGTAAAGATACTGGAGTGGTTTGCCATTTCCTTCTCCAATTCATTTTACAGATGATGAAACTGAGTCACAGAAGCTAGATCTGAGTTCACAAAGATGAGTCTTCCTAATTCTAGATGTGGTATTCTATCTACTGTATTATTAAGCTGCCCTTATTATATACTTAATAACAAATCAGTCCTACTTTTATAATGAATTCTTTTAGAATGAATTTACTTCACCACTTTCTTCTATTTTCAAAGAAATATAAAATAAATTGATCTCCTACTAATAAATAGTCTTCTAATTTTCTCGATATTTGAATTTCCTGAACTTTCTTAAGTTATGCCTCTCTGAATGTGTCTCTGAATGTGTCATTCCTGGAGCTCTTGTCTGTCTCTTCCTTTTATATATTAAACCTATATATTCATTCCCATGACAAAATTGTTTCCTTTTCTTCTGTTATTAATCTGTGACCATTGATCCTTCTCCATCATGTATCACTACTCTTGCTTCTTGATTTTTATTACATATACTGCTTCTCCATTATCCATTTTATCTAATTTATTCCTTTTGAATTAGATACATATCTTTCTAAAGTCACATTCAAAGCCCTGATTCTCCTGCAATGGTGTGTTGGAATTAGTTTATACTAACTAAAGAAAGCTAATTGTTAAATTTTTAGTTTAAGGATTTACTCCCTGGAAACGAACAAACTCTATAAAGCAGGTGTTGGTTTATTTTTTTGTTCACTGCCTAAACTTAAGAAAATGATGAAGTAAATATTAATAATGCAGGTTAAAATTAAAGATGTGCACTGTATATATATATATATACATATACACATATATATATATATATATATATACATATATATTTTTTTCATTTATCAGTTCAAAACTGATCTCATCTCATTAAATTTCAGTGACTCCTATAAGGCTGATTTTTCTCTATGAATTAGGAGTTCTAGTTCATCTTGTTAATTGCAATTCCTTTCTTTTTTTAAGAATGAAAGTCTAAAGGCCCAGGAGTACCTCTAATTAAATACTTGATGGTAAAGTTTATTGATATACATTATAGCGATGTGAAAATTTACTGGGAAAAAGTATGAGAAATATATTGAAATATCATTAGACCACTTTTACTATAATCACTTGTTTTAAATAATTTGGAAATGAGTTCACAAGATTTTAACACATCATTTCATTCCTCTTAATGAAAGGGAAGGGGAAGGGAACAAGTATTAAATACCTACTATGTATCAAGCACTTTTCAGAATCACCCTAAAGGAATTGAGGAAACTCATAAGATTTGTTTCAATCCAGTTTGAACTCATGTCTTTTTAACTCCAGGCCCACAAATCTACCTACTGTACCACATACCTGCCATTTTTATCATGATGGATGTTTGAAGGAGAAACAGTACATTTATATAAACCAAGGCTTCTTGTTCCCACACCTTTGAAGTATATTTATCTATATCACTTGGGTATATTTCTTAATGTTAATCCCACAAATCTATGGGATGATGCAAAATCATATTATTATAGCACATCTTTCTTTGGGAATTTCTGTGATTCCAATATATTTATTAAAGTTCAACATTCATTCCATGGTGACAATATCTAGGTTTATTGAAGTGAAGAAAAAACCCTACAACATATTTTCCAGTGACTGTTTAATGTCTAGTAAAGATAGCCTGACTTTTTAATTCTCAACTGGTCAAAACAATAGTTTTGGTACAATCTTAAAGGAAAACAAAATAAGTTTTGTCAGTAAATATTTTCCCCAATAATGAGTGTTTACAGTCTTATTGCCATAGAAAGCATTCTTTTTTTTTTCTTATCAAGTTATGTCACTTTTACTGAGGAATCATTATCCCTTTGGAATGATAGAACCCTCACTGCCTTTATCTGTTTTCTAAGGATTATTTAGATTGTTTTGCAGTTTCGTCAGGTCTTAGTAGTGATGGTGTTTTTCCCACTGTATTTTAATTTGTTCTTTTATAAGGTCGACACAGTTTCATAACCTAAAAAAATATATGATTTCCTCATGCCAACAAGATACTACACAGCTCTAACATTCAATGAAAAGTATTTGTTAAGATCTATAACTTTTGCATTTTTCCAGGGAATAATCCTATTCTGAACACAGAAACACATAACAAAAAAGAGCAATGAAACTTATATGTATGGCACAAAATCCAGGATTCAATTGACAAAAGATTACCTAAAAGTGGAGAATCCAGCTCAACTTAAATGAGTCAAACTTGAATAAGGCTAAGGTAAATTCTGAGTCAACCTAGTATCAGTAGAAGCAAGCATAAAATTATATTGAAATAAAGGTTTGTCCCAAGTAATTGATACACTACAATGTTAATATATGATTTAGGGGGAAAAAAGGTTCTTCTTCCTCATGAATCCAAGCTACTCACCACTCCCACACAATAAACACCAAGGTCTCCTTTTACCTATAGGATCAACTACAAAATCCTTCTTTGGCATTCAAAGCCTTTCATAAACTAGCTCCCATTGTCCTTTATGATCACTCTTCTTTCACTTGTGGAGTATTCTTCAATCCATTGACAATGACGTTGATGTTCCATGAAAAAGGCACTCCATCCACTTGGCATTTTCTCTGATTGTCCTCTGCCTAGATTATTTTTTTCTGAGTTCCCTTAAGCCCCAGTAAAATCTCATCTTCTACAAGAAGTCTTTCCCAACCCTTCTAAATATTTAAATAAATAAATGAATGAACCTAAATCTTTAAATAAATAAATATTTCCTGTTTATTTTGTAAATATCTCATTTGTGCATATCTGTTTCCTTGTTATATTCCTAGTTAGACTGTGAACTCCTCCAGGGCAGACTATCTGTTGCCTCTTTTTGTAATCCCAGAATTTGACATAGAGTAGTTGCTTATTAAATTGACTGACTAACCACCTTTCAAAATTTGTACTTTTCATCATCAAAATTTCCTTATTACAGAAATGAACAGTGTTCAAAATGTTACAAATAATATCTGAGAATTGTGTACTTTATCCATATCTCTTTTGGTGTGGACTATTTTTTCTTGTATTTAGTAAAAACTAGGGTTCCAACCTCATTGCCTGATCATATAATAATATTATTTTATAATAAGTAGTTAGAACTTGCTTGCCCAGATGACTGATAGATAAAAGTCAATGGATCAGTCTCTCTGTCTCCCTTCACTTACTTCTTTTGGCAATAAAGTTTTCTCCGGTAGACTTTCAACAAACAAGTAAAAAACAAGGCAGAACAAAGTGTATTTCTTCCACATTAATTTACAAATGTCTTAGTCTTTCACTTTAATTGTTGACACTCTTTTTGTATTATCTATTTTTAATTATTTTTACTTTATATAGATCTTTTCATTCTTTGTTTTATTTGCTATTCTCTGAGCAAAATTATATGGAAGTTATGTATAGCTAATTTAATAATTATAACTTTATTTTTGTTGTTTGTTCAGTCATTTCATTTGTGATTGAGTCTTTGTGATGCCATTTGGGTTTTCTTGATGAAGATACTAGAGTGGTTTGCAATTTCCTTCTCCAACTCATTTTACAGATACGAAAACTAAGGCAAACAGGGTGAAGTGACTTGACCAGGATCTCACAGCTAGCATCTGTGATACAACTAGTATCCGAGGCCAGATTTGAAACTAAGGAAGATAAATCTTCCTGACTTTAGTGCTAGCACTCTATATACTATCCGACTTAGTTGCCAAAAGTAATGGTAGCTAGAGGACAACTAGGTGGCTCAGCGGATTGAGAGCCAAGATTGAAGATGCTTTGCCCTTGCTGCTCTTTTGCCTTCTACACAGTATTGATTCTAAGATGGAATGTAAGGGTTTAAAAAAGTAATAATGATAGCTAGTATTTATATATAGCTTAAGGATTAGAAAAATACTTTGCAAACATTATCTCATTTTATCCTCAAAATATTCCTGTTAAGTGGTTACTATTATTATTTCCATTTTACAGATGAGGAAACTAAAGCAGACAAAAGTATCCTGAAGCTGATTTGAACTTGAGTCTTCCTTTATGTCCATCATGCTACTTGGTGCTGATTTTATCCTTTTCCCTTCCAGATTTAACTTGTTCACTTCTGAAATCTGTCTTTGTTTCCAAAACCTTTACTTTCAATTATCCTCACTGATTCAAACACCTAATATACTCTTATGTCTTAGTTTCTTACCTAAGAGTGAACAATTATTAGCTATGATTTTTCCCTAGATTATATGCCAATACAAATTTAATATTCATTTTCTGGCATTTTGAAATTCATGTTCTTTCTATTACTACCACTCCTTCTCCCTTGCCAATAAGGTGGGTAATAAAAAATAATTTATACTTACTTTTCATATAATAAATATTTCAATGTTTGTCCTTTTTTGATCCAACTATGTTTTTTTAAGTTTCTTCTAGAAACATCATATCTCCACAGGAGAATCTCCAGCAGTAAGATAATGGTTATCTCGTATGAAGAGTCTCAGGCTATTATCTATCCACATATACATGGAAAACAGCTGACCTTTCTTTCATCTGTATTCAGAGGATCACCAAATGCTATTTTCTTGCTGTTTCTTTTTCCTCTAGCGTTTACTAGATGACTCTTCTCTGGATCCATGTATTATGTCTTCCTCTGAAGTGGTTCCTTTTATGGGAAGAACTTCATATATATATGTATATATATAAATATTCCATGTATTCATTTGTCCTTCTTCCTTCCTTATATGTATCACATTCTTTTACTCAATAACATTTTGATATATATTAAGATTCACATCTACTTTTTAGATGATTTTTCATTGTTTTCTTTTTGAAGTATTTCTTCCAGTTTCTTAGAGAACTCATTTTTCTCCCTTAAAACCTGGTTAATAGAGAGCCATTCTGTCAACCTTTTCATTTTGTCTGCCACAAGGGAGACCAACATTTGTTACTGTTTTATTGGCTAGTAGTATTACTGGCAGAAACATGAACATAACACGGCCTCTCTTATAGAATTTATTTTGCTTCCTTTTTTGAATACATAAGATTCCAGGATTTCTGTCACTCTTGGGTGTACTTCTCCTAACTCTGAGGATGGACTGCCAGGGAAAATTTCATTTTTGCTATGGATCCATTTCAAATTGGAACTATTGAATGGGGTTCCTTTTTGGGGAATATGACATGACTCTGACTCACCAGCTTCCTTTGATAAGCAAAACAGATCCCCAAATCATCTGACTTTTATATCTTTCCTCAAAAAATTTCAATGCCCGTCTCAGAAAAAAGAAATTGAACAAACTGTCAAAGAACTTCCTAAGAAAAACTCCCCATGGTCAGATGGATTCACAAGTAAATTCTATCAAACATTTAAAGACTGTGTGACCCTGGGCAAGTCACTTGACCCCCATTGCACACCCTTACCAATCTTCCACCTATGAGACAATACACCGAAGTACAAGGGTTTAAAAAAATTACAAAAAAAAAAAACATTTAAAGAACAACTAATCCCAATACTATGCAAATTATTTGACAAAATAAGCAAATAAGGAGTTTTACCAAATTTCTTTTATGAAACAAATATGGTACTGATTCCAAAGCCA
>NW_025392150.1:0-9795 GCF_016433145.1 Gracilinanus agilis | reverse complement strand
TCTAATATTTGTCTGTCTCTCTCTCTGTATCTATCTATCTATCTATCTATCTATCTATCTATCTATCTATCTATATCTCTCCATCCATTCATCCATCCATCCATTCATCTATCTGAAGTATACCCTCCTCATATGACCCCAGGCTCTTATCACTTCATTTTAGCCAGAAAATTTAGCAAAATATTCACACTGAGAATTTAACAACTGGCTCTCAGGAGCTGACTACATGGCATTAGTTCCTTGCTCTTTCCCAATCTCATGGCTCCCCCAGCCTCCATTTTTAACCCTCCCTTATTGATTGTCTCTCCTTTTTAGTATGGCAGCTCCTTGGTTCCAGGCACATAGTAAGGGCGTCCATCATTAACACTTTTTAATTCATTATTTCCTTCTTTCATCCTTCTAATTGCTAATGATATCTTTCTTCTACTACCTTGTATTTATTTTTAATCTTTCTGAATATGTTTATCCTGTTGGTATTTATGTCTATGTGTTCCTTCTCTTGTCAGAATATAAATTTCCCCAGAGTAGAGATCATTTCATCTCCTCCATTCATATGCCCAGTATTTGACATAGTCCCGGGCACATAGTAAATCATTAATAGATGCCTTTTGGAGGCAGGTAGGTATCCTATGGGATAGAGTTCCAGACCTGAAGTTCAGAGAATCAGTGTTCAAATGTGGCCTCAGATATTCCGTAGCTATGTGATCCTAGACAAGTCACTTAACCCTGATAGTGTAGCCCCTGTTGCTCTTCTGTCTTAGAATTAATATTAAAACAGAAAGTAAGAGTTAAAAAAAAAAGATGTTTTTTCATTCATTCATTCAAGATCCCTTCATTTGCTGGTGATGCCTTTCCCTAATTGCCTATATATTTTGTATTTGTCAACTATTTATGCTATATGTACATATCTAGTGAGGATTATTTCATTTGCAAAGAAATAATGTATCCCCAGAGTCTAGCGTGGGGCACCACACACAGTAGGTGGCTAATAAATGCTTACTAATTAGTTGATGTAGATATTTGTCTGTATACACGTATGTATGTATATCCTAAATTGTATTTACTCATCTAACTTTGTATTTAATTTCTGGAGTCATTCATGGACCGGCACTCTCACCCTCATTTCCTGTTTTTAGTCAATCCGTATCATCTACTTTTAATCAGTAAATGTCGGAGAGATCTTCCCTGCTCATAGAACAATCTCCTTGTATTCCAGAAGTATTTCTTGGGCTTAAATGCCCTGCTTTATTAGCTTCCTGTTGCCTTTTCCCCCCGATTAAGCTCCGAAACAAAACTACGATTCTCGCTGAGTCCTGAGCTTATTAATAGCAGCTTAATTTGTTTAGCACTGATGTAAAATGTCTGATATCTGTAAAGCAAGTACTTCGTAAATAAGACACGACTGGTAAGTGTTCCTCGAGGAAAAGCATCATAAGGCCCAAAAGAAACCAATATTAAACAGATGTTGTTAGCCTCGCTAAGCAATGTTGGGAAACCATAGCGATAGGGATGTTTCGTCTCGAATTAGTAGCATGATAGATGGTGTCCAGTAATAATAACAATAATAGCAATGATGGCAGCAACAATACTTCTAGTAATAATAAACACCTCTTTTTTCAGTAATTTCTTTTTTTTGTCAGAAAGCATTTATTAAGTACTTATATATTCTAGAAAGTGCTAAAAATACCAAAATATAAGCCTCCACCCCCCCAAAAGTTCCTGCCCTCAAGGAGCTTACGTTCTTTATTTTTTAATTTATTATTTTCAGTCATTTCTTACTAGTTATTTTTTTTAACTCTTACCTTCCATCTTAGAAGCAATACTATGTATTGGTTCCAAGGCAGAAGAATGGTAAGGGCTAGGCAATGGGGGTCAAGTGACTTGCCCAGGGTCACACAGCTGGGAAGTATCTGAGGCCAGATTTGAACCTAGGATTTATTTGTCTTTTTCATACACTTTCTTTTACAGCCCATTTGGCTCCCAAATATCTATAAATAAAACCCACATAAACAAAGACGATCAGTTTCAGAGAAGGTGGTGATCTGTATTGATAAAAGGATGTTCTACACCTTGAAGTTGACCTTATTATGGGACATCATTCACTGGTGCAGTTTCTGTTTTGTTGTTGAATCCTTTTTCAGTTGTGTCTGACTGCTGAGGATTCCATTTGGAGTTAGTTTTTTTTTTTTCTAAATTAATTAATGAATTAAAATATTTTGCCATGTTGCTCATTGGCTACGGGAGAGGGAAGGGAAAGAACATGAATCATGGAACCATGGGGGGGGGGATCCTAATTAATTAATTAATTGATTGATTGATTTGATTTAAAAAAATAAGATTTTGCCATGATTCCATGATGCATGTTCTTTCCTTCCCCTCTTCCCTCCTCCTCCCAGAGCTGACAAGCAATTCCACTGGGTTGTACCATTTGAAGTTTTTGTGACAAAGATAATAGAAGGGTTTGTCATTTTATTCCTCCGGATCATTTTACAGATGAGGAAGCTGAGGTAAACATGCTAAAGTGACTTGCCCAGTGTCATCCTACATCTAGTATATTTTTGAGTCTGGATTTGAATTTGGGTCTTCCTGACATCAGGCTCAATGTCTGATCCATTATGCTACCTAGCTT
Source organism: Gracilinanus agilis (assembly GCF_016433145.1). Lineage (NCBI taxonomy): Eukaryota > Metazoa > Chordata > Mammalia > Didelphimorphia > Didelphidae > Gracilinanus > Gracilinanus agilis. Next base: position 7,166 of record NW_025392150.1, on the reverse strand, counting down.
TAATAGAATATTAATATTCTATTCATTTTATGCTATTATTATATTCATTTTATAATATTAATATTCTATTCTATACCTCTCTCTAGTAGAATGTAAGCTTCTTCAGGGCAGAGCCTGACTTTTTCCCAGTGTATCTAGCATAGGTTTTTGCATATAGTAGATGCTTAATAAATGCCTCTTATATTAGAACCCATTGCTTTTAGGTTTCTTTCTTAGAGATTTGTCTTCAGTGGATATTCTGAGTCTGTTTTATATTTGTGTAGCAGATATGATGTCTGAGTGTCCTTTGGCGTCCATATCTAAATATCTATATCTATATCTCTGTATCTGTATCTGTTTCTGTATCTGTATCTGTATCTGTATCTGTATCTGTCTGTCTGTCTATCTATCTATCTATCTATCTATCTATCTATCTATCTATCTATCTATCTATCTACCTCATCTATTCGTCCATCCATCCATCCATCCATCTATCTATCTATCTATCTATCTATCTATCTATCTATCTATCTATCTATCTGTAAATATATTTCTATCCTGGCTTTGGCTGGCTCCATTAAATCAGACACACCTCTAAAGGACCAAACTTGTGCCTGTCATTTACTTTCTGGTCCTTTACAAGCTCATCGAGTGATTTCCAGGGATCACACGTGAAGCAGAGCAAGGCTTCTCATTCTTGGATCTAATGATCAGATAGGTGGACCTCCACCTTCTACAGTTGGTGCTGACCCGAAAGCTTGCATGTTAATGGCACATTCTGGGAGTTGTCTGGTTATTTTGTTGCATTCAGAACCAAAACTCACAATGAATCCTTTTGTCGAAGCACTTCTTCTTTGGTAGTGTGGATAATCATTTCCTTAATTTATCTGGTTTGATTTTTAAAATAAAATAACCCCTCCCCCCGGGTGAGTGGCAAACTGCACTCTGAATTTAAGTGATACTGATCATGTGCAAAATTCTGCTCTTTGTGGGTCGAGGGAAGGAAGTAGGATGGCGGACTGGGTCCTCCATCAGTGATTTCCCTTCCAAGAGATAAACAGATTTTGTAACCCTAAACAGCCATTGCAGAAACCAGGGGGAAATAAATGCTGAGAGTAGTGTTTCTGAAAATGTGGGCAGCTTGCCCGTGTTTGCTGATGGTGTCTACCTTTTGTTTGATGCCCTGGTGAATTGGGCTTCCTTTTGTGAATGAAAGATATTAAACATGAAGCAAAAAGTTAGAAAAATGGGAAATATCCCTTGGCAACACAGTGGGCAAGGTCTGTGCAAGTGTTTTGCCATGATGCATATCTCCTGTCTGAGCTTTGGGATTCTAGGAGGTGACAAACAGTGTGCTGGGGAGATTGCAGATAGGCAGGTTTTCTTCCACTCGGGCCATGTGGTTCTGAAAGGGAAACTTCAGACATGCAGGACACAGCTTTCCCTCTTACCCCCCCCCCCCCCCCCCCGCCAAAGTGTGCTTCCATTTTGTCAAAAAAGCCATATCCAGCAATGAGTATGTGACTCTCCATTAATTGTATTTTCCCTTCATCCGTTCCTTAATTCCAGTCTTTCTTCTTATTATATTTACTCAATCAGCCTGGTATAATCAGAGAAGGTCTAGAATTACAACAATGAAAAAGTCAAATGCAATGATCTGTATTTGACTCTCCATCAATTGTATTTTCCCTTCATCTCTTCCTTAATTCCAGTCTTTCTTCTTATTATATCTATTCAATTAGTCTGACATAGTCATAGAAGGTCTAGAATTATAACAATGAAAAAGTCAAATCCAACAATCTGTATTTGACTCTCCATTAATTGTAGTTTCCCTTCATCTCTTCCTTAATTCCACTCTTTCTTCTTCTTATATTTACTTGATCAGTCTGATATGGTCATAGAAGGCCTAGAATTAAAACAACAAAAATGTCAAATCCAATGATCTGTTTTTGACTCTCCATTAATTGTAGTTTCCCTTCATCTCTTCCTTAATTCCACACTTTCTTCTTTTTATATCTATTCAATCAGGCTGATATAGTCATGGAAGGCCTAGAATTACAACCAGGAAGGAAATTTGCTGCAGTGGAAAGAATATTGATTCTGGAGTCAGAGGATATGGGTTCAAATTCCAACTCTTCTGCTTGCTACCTGTGTGACCTTGGGCAAATCCCTTCTCTAAAGTCTGACTCCAGTTCTCTTTATCTGTAAAATAAAGAGTACAGTTAGATAAACTCTGAGACCCCTTCTAGCTGGGGATCAAACTTCCTATTGTATGACCTTTAGCAAATCTTGTAACCGCGTTGGGTCTCAGTTTCTTCATCTGTAAAAAGAAAAGGTGATGAGTAGATGGCCCCTGAGGTCTCCTCTCCTCCCTTTTACACGTAGTGACTACCTGAGAGTCAATAAGTCACCCAGTGTCTAAAGGACTTCAGCAATTGAGATCTAAAGAAAAAGAAAAAAAATACTATTCATTGCCAAGTTTTCTTGGTGGAGTTTATTGAATTGAAGGCAAGTGCTGAGGGTTCTCCATCTCTGATTTTCATCCAGAGGTCCCTGGATCGTCATAGAAATAACCTTCCTTAACCTTGAAGTGTAGGGTCTTGGCCTCCATTGCTATGGGTGAACATTTCTTTCTTTCTTTTTTTTTTTTTTTAAACCCTTACCTTACCCCTTGGAGTCAATACAGTGTATTGGCTCCTACGTGGAAGAGTGGTAAGGGTAGGCAATGGGGGTCAAGTGACTTGCCCAGGGTCACACAGCTAGGAAGTGTCTGAGGCCAGATTTGAACCTAAAACCTCCTGTCTCTAGGCCTGACTCTCAATCCACTGAGCTACCCAGCTGCCCCCTGAATGTTTATTTCTGAGGCCATCACCTCAGTCATGATCAATTCTTTTCTTTGCATTTAGAGGGAGCTTTTCTCACCCAGGACTTTCTTATCCTAATGAAACCAGGGCTCTCTCCTTCTCCAAATGACGGAGACTTTCTCCTTTTTGCTCTGCCCTCAGCTCTACTCTCCTAATGGTGTTTGGTGATGGCTAATATTTAAACTCCTTTGCATTGCCTGAGTACACACCGGCTAAAAGATGGAGAGGCGGCCTAGACGACGCCTGTCGCAAGGGGGAAGCCTGCCTGGGACTCGCATTTTCACGTGCACAGTATGTGTAAAGATCAGTGACCAGGATTTCTTAACTCCCATTTCATGGCCTCGAGAGATGACTGTGAATCGAAGCCGAGAAATGGTATTAAAGTTACAGCGGGAGGAATCACCTCAATAGAAAGGTTAAAAAATGGATTGGAGACCAAAGTGGATTTGGAAATTCTTGCCTTGGGAGCAGGAGCTGTGATACATAAATCAGACGGTGTTTATTTTGCATTTTGTTCTACCCAGACCTCAAGGGCTGAAAGGCTGCTTCGGCCTCGTCCTCTAGAGCCTGGGCGGTCAGAGGATGCTCATAAAATGATAACCGACCCTACAAGGAGGGACACGAGGAGCTGCAGGATAGATGTGATGGCAGCAGCTGCTTTCTGAGTCCGGAGAAATGGGAGGATTCACCCTGTTCTTTATCTATAGAAGAGAGGACTTGACTAGCACAAGTAGAAAGGAAGGGTGAAGTACTTCTAGCTTTGGATGGTGGATCTGGTGACTAATGGGATTAATTAGGAATTTAATTTAAAAAAAAAAGGTCAAAATGATAAATAGAGGCTTGATTGATGATGGCCTGGCTAGGCATTTTGGATTTTACTCTCTAGGCCAGAAGGAACCTTTGATCTTACTTTAAGAATAGAGTGGTAATAATATGGAAATAGGTTTTGAACAATGATACATGTAAAACCCAGTGCAATTGCTTGTTGGCTCTGGGAGGGGGGAGAGAAGAGGGGAGGGAAAGAACATGAATCATGGAACCATGGAAAAATAGCCTAAAATTAATTAATTAATTAATTGATAAGCAAACAAATAAAAATAAAAATAAACTATGTTATAAAAAGAGAATAGAGTGACATGATCAAAATGGCATTTTGGAAAGAACATGAATCATGGAACCATGGAAAAATAGTCAAAAATTAATCAATCAATGAATTAATTAACAAACAAATAAACTATGTAAAAATAAAAGAGAATAGAGTGACATGATCAAAATGGCATTTTGTGAAGATTACTTTGTTCTGAGAATATAAGATACAGGGAGCCTCTAAGCTTATCCTGTCAGGAAAAAACAAAAGAGTATTTTTTGTGTAGATGAAATAGAGTTGAATATAAAGTCCAGAATACTCCATGAGGAGATGGGACCATGTAACTTTAAGTAAAATCTTTATGAAGATTTTGTGGGTATATATGAAAGCTTATGATGGAATAATTTGGAAGATGATTATATATATGCATATGATCCTCATGTCTCATTTAGTATCATTTGAAAGAAACATTCTGACTTCTTTCCTGGGCTGGTTTCTGAGTCTCTTTTCACCTTTACCAATATGGAGCCTCCCATAATCATGGGGCAGGGAAAAGTCACCATTCCTCCCTACCCAATAGACAATTGCAGGACACGGTCACAGTGAGAGGAGATGGGAAGAGAAGGAATAAAATAGGGAGATAAGAATAATCCAGGGAGCTCTCAGGGACCTTTGAATGTGAGATTCTCAGGAGGTATTAAAGATGATTCCAAGTTTTTGAGTCAAGGTTGATCCAGGAAATGGTTATGATGGAGTCAGAAATTGAGATGTTTGGAAGGAGAGCTTACATGAGTGATAATAAGACAGTAAGTTTGATTTCAGATACTTTCGATTGAGTCTGAGATCCATAGCAGAACTTGAGATTGGATGCATCCTATTGCTAAGGCTGAAATGGAGCCAGGAGAGAGGTCAGCATATGGGATGCCATCATAACTCATCTCGGTTTATTCCTGTACCAGATGCTGCGAATGCAGTAAGACCCAGAAGTAGTGGGATCAGGGAGTTGCCTTCAGAAGACCTCCTATTCTCGGATTCTGTGACTTCTCCAAACTGCTTCTCTTAAAACAGTTGTTCAGGTGGATGGACGCCTTTGAGCTTGGGTTGCCATGGCCCGGAGCCTGGTCATTTCCTTTGCCCATTCCGGTGAATACAAGCTATTGGCTATCCCGTAACTTCTACTGTGAATTCTTTAGGTAGAGAACCATTTTCTGTGAGTATGTTTTTCAGATAACATCATCTCATCATAATCATAATTTGTTATTAAAGTAGGAAGTAAAAGATAATAAATCGCAAAGCCCATGCCTTGGTTGTTCCCCAGCTTGTCTCCCCACTGTTAGGTTGAATTAATAATGAAGAAGATGATGCCAGACAAGTAGAAGCATTTGTGACTTTTTATTCCCTTGTCTACATAATAGGCGATCATTATTAGGTAGGAAGTCCTAGTTAATCTTCATTCTGACTCCTTTTGGGGAATGGTGATATTTCAGATGAAATCAGACTCTTACATGTTTTCTATTGATAAAGACAGTTTCATTTTGCCTACCTATTGCCCTGAAACAGTGGTAAACTAAAGGAACGATCTCATTAACTATATAAAGTGAAGAAAAACAAACTAACCCCCAATCTCAGAAGAAAAGAAAAAGGGTCTATAGCTTTCCCTTGCAGATCTCTCTCTCTCTCTGTCTCTCTGTCTCTCTCTCTCTCTCTGTCTCTGTCTCTCTCTCTGTGTCTCTGTCTCTCTGTCTCTCTCTTTCTCTGGGTCTCTCTGTCTCTGTCTGTCTGTCTCTCTCTCTCTCTCTCTCTCCCCCCCACACACTCCTTTTATCTCTTCCTTTCCTGTCCTCTTCTTTTCTTTTTTGGCAGAGGTGGACTCTCCAGATAGAGCTGTTGTGGTTTTTCAGAAGTTAAACCAAGACAGTAGAGAGAAAAACGTGACAGATGCTGAAAAAGAGACCCTCTCTCTCTCAGATGATGAGCAATATATATTTTATACTCTTATTAATATTTCATTGGCAAGAAGGTCAAAATCTACATTTAAATGGAAATATTTAAAAAAGCAGAAGCATAATATTTGACTAACTGGAGTGCTCAGGGTTTTTCAAGAACACAAGCTGAGTACATGGGTCCAAGGGAATCCAAGTCTTCTGTCTGTGACTAGGACTACAATTCATAGGTAAATGGGCAGAACTGGACTGTAGGGTTTCACTGAGAGCTTCTTGTATTTTACCTGAGTTTGTGTCCATTTGTTTCTGGCCCAGGCTCATACAAGTATGGGCCATGACTATATGTTCCGCTCATACCCTCAAAAAGACATGATTTAGAGACTTTCAGGACTTGTTCTTCCCACTCTGCAAAATGGGAATAGACCAAAGTCTCCAACATCTTGGGAGTTGTGGAAAGGAAGCTGGATGTCAAGCATCCCTCTTCTGCTCTCCCTCAGGTATATATTCCTTCTTCGGTAGATAGACTTTGGGTCAGTCTAGAAAAATTCTTACTTATCATCAGTTTATGTAATTAATTGTTTCCCAGGATTCCCGTAGACCCTACTGGAGTCAGCTTTGTAGTCTCTTAGACAAGAAGAGTGTTTGCTGGAAGCATCTTCCACTCTTCTGCTGTCTCTCTGAGGTTGTATAGTAATAGGGGTGCTAGACTTGGAATCAGAAAGACCCGAGTTCAGATTCTGTCTCACGTAAGCTCAGTAGTTGTGTGACTCTGGGGCACATCACTGAACCTAGTTCTGTCTCACTTTTACCATTTATAAAATGCAAATGATAATAGTAGCATTTGCCGTTTTGAGGATCACATAGATAATCGATCAATAATCAATAAACATTTATTCAGTGCCTGCTGTGTATAGGACACTGCTAATAAGCACTAATGATACAAAAGGAGATACATGACAGTTCATGCCCTCAAATCGCTTACAGTCTAATGAGATACTATTGTACATGTAAAATGCTTTTCCAGCCTTAAATTGTTATATATATGTTACTTATTTTTAAATTTTTCCATTGTATTTGATTCGTGATTTTCTCTCTTATCTGGAAGGAATTTATACTTCCAGAATACATTGTGACTCAGGGGTTCAGCTATGTCTTTATTCCATTGTTTCTGATCCCTTGTTTTAGATACTTTTTGCTATTGCCATTTCCCCATTGAATTACTTTAAAAGGAAGGAAGGAAGGAAGGAAGGAAGGAAGGAAGGAAGGAAAGAAGGAAGGAAGGAAGGAAAGCTG
>NW_025392149.1:0-6838 GCF_016433145.1 Gracilinanus agilis | reverse complement strand
CCTTCCTTCCTTCCTTCCTTCCTTCCTTCCTTCCTTCCTTCCTTCCCCTTCTGTCTTAGAATCAATACTAAGTATTGGTTCTAAGATAGAAGATCAGTAAGGGCTAGGCATTGGAGATTAGACAACTTACCCAGGATCACATAACTAGGAAGTGCCTGAAGCCAGATTTGAAACCAGGACCACCTGTCTATAGGTCTGGTTCTCTTTCCACTGAGCTACCTAGCCACTCCCTGTCTATTCTATTTCAAAAAGCAATTATTTAATTCACATGTACCATAATTGGCTAAACATTAAACATAATGGAATAATAGTAAGACAGGGATTTTTCCCAGCACTGCTTCTATCTTTATTCCACTACCTGAAAGATGAAAATGATATGGATAATAATTGTAATGTATATAGAAGTCTCCTTGCAAAGGAAATAATAGTTGATGTTTAGATTGTGCTTTAAAGTTCGCAAAACACCTGACCTCTGTTATCTAATTCGAACTTTTGCAATTTAAGTAATTAATTTTAAGCCTTTTTCCAGAAGAGGAAACCAAGACCCAGGATTGTGGAGTGACTTGTAAGTACCAGAGACGGAATTTGATTCAGGTTTTCTTAATTCCAAGTCTAGAACTTCCCATCAACTATGCCAGATTGCCTGTCAATAGGAAACCATTATATTTCTAGGACTGTCTAGGCTGCTGGGGTTCCTATGGGGTGTAACTAACCTAGGCTTTAGGTTGTTATTTGGTACAAGGTGGGGTACATTTCATGAGATAATTAGTCTACTATATAGATATTTCAAACCTTTTTTTATCACATCCAAAATACAATTTTAAAATGTTGCCAGTGACTAACATTTTACAAAAAGTCAAACATTTAGAAAGTCTTAGAAAATATTCTGAGTATTATGTTTGTTGAGATGTTGGTTCTGATGATATTGAAAACTTTAAAGACTTAAAATATGAAATTACAAAACCTTGACATGGCCAGGACAACTAATTATTTTTCTTCCTTCAATGCATAATTCTTGAGATAGAAGAGGAGATATAAGATGAGAAAGAGTCTCTATTGACACACTGTGTAAATATTGTAGAGATGGGACTACTTTGAATGTTATGAATGAGCAGGAAGACACAGATAGAAAGCTTAGAAGCTTTTCAGCACCCAGCAGAGTGCTTTGTATAAAACAGCATAAGAAATGCTTATCGAATCTTTGGGATGGAGAGAGAAATTACTGGATGAGAACTGATGGGATCATTGCTTCTGTGGTATATTTTTCAGAAAGACAAATTGTAATTTTGTCTTGTCCACTTAAGTTTTATGTATGTTCCCTTTACCTATAGGAGAAGTTCAATGCCTTAAAAGGAAACTGACATCAGGGACATCTTTTTGGAATATAAATTTGAGGTCAACATCTGGGCTTGGTACCTGTTCTGTCTCACACCATCTTTATTTATATCAGCAATTAGAGCTACATATATAGTATAGTAGACTGACATTGGAATGGATGGCTGCTTGTTTTCAAGAAAAAATTAATGATATTTGGTATCCTCTATTTTAGTGATCAGGGAAATGCATCATAGTTTTTGGGGAGACTACCATCCAAAATGGTTTTTAAAACAATGTTGCATTTCAGTGATTGAATTTTTTACACCATTCTTTAAACATAAAGATATGTTATCTCACTTGATCCTTGCAAAAAACCCTGTGAGGAAAGTATGATTATTATTACCATTTAAAAATGAAGAAAATGAGTCTGAAGTTACTTGCCCAGGATTTTATAGATATTGAATGAGGCAGGATTTGAACTCAAATCCTTAGATCCCAAGTCCCAAGCTCTGTCTACTACTATATCACCTCACTGCCCCTGGTCTATAAGAATAAGTTAATTTAGAACTCACTTTTCTACGTACTTAATTTATATTCTTATTTCTGTCTTAATTTTCATCAGTATGAATGTTATTTGTCTATTTCACCTACATCAGTGGTTCTCAAACTTTTTTGGCCTACTGCCCCCTTTCCATAAAGAATATTACTTAGCGCCCCTGGAAATTAATTTTTAAAAAATTTTAATAGCAATTAATAGGAAAGATAAATGCACCTGTGGCCATCACTACTCCCCTGGATCACTGCAGCACCCACCAGGGGGCAGTGGCGCCCACTTTGGGAATCACTGTCCTACAACTTTGAAGCAATGCAACCTGAGTTGCAACTATTAACATGCCTCTTATTGTTATATGGAATCAAAGAGTTTAAACAAAGTTTTCTCTGAAGCCAGCACATTTTAAATTTTTGTCTTCAGACCCTGGATCTTTACCTATCGTATTAAAAATCAGATACTATTAATATTTGAGTAATATGTTATCCACTATTACCACTGCTGTTTTCATTTTCATATATTCATTCTTGATAATTTTTAAATTTTACTCAGCTACTTTTAGAATGAATTTTGAGTGACTAATAACAACATTTAATATTGAATAAAAATGAAATCCCGATTGAAGTCAATATTTTCAAAGACATAATTTGGGGGAAGTTCACGACACAGCTTAAATCCTATAGGCTTGAAATTTTACAAATAGGGAGGATGCCTGAGATAAAAATGTCATAACTTTTTCAGAGCACAATATAGTATTTTAAAAATAAAATCTTTACCTTTTGTCTTAAACTAAATACTAGTATTAAGAATACTAAGTATTTTAAGGTAGAAGAGTGGTAAGGGCTAGGCAACTAGGGTTGTGACTTGTTCAAGGCAACACAGCTAGGAAATGTCTGAGGAAAGTTTTGAACCCAGGACCTCTCATTTCTAGATCTGACACTCTAATCTCTGAGCTACCTAGTTGTCCCACAATATAGTTTTTTTTTAACCCTTAACTTCTGTGTATTGGCTCATAGGTGGAAGAGCGGTAAGGGTGGGCAATGGGGGTCAAGTGACTTGCCCAGGGTCACACAGCTGGGAAGTGTCTAAGGCTGGATTTGAACCCAGGTCCTCCCATCTCTAGGCCTGGCTCTCAATCCACTGAGCTACCCAGCTGCCCCCACAATATAGTTTTAAAGAAACAGGGTGGGATAGTAGATGGTGAACTGAGTTAGGGGAAAATATTTCAAATTCTGCCTCTGGACAATATTGGCTGTGTGACTAGCACAAGCCATTTATAATCAATGTCCTTACCAGGAGTTCTCTTTATTGATATCCTGACCAAAAAATGATGGAGGAGGAGAAAGACAAAGAGACCCAGAGAGAGAGAGACAGAAACAGAGAGACAGAAAGACAAAGAGATAGAAAGAAAAAGATACTATTGGTAATTCAGCAAAACCACATCTGCAGCTTGTTTGCTGTGTTTACAAAGCACAAAAAGGATGTGGAAACTCAGCAATTACACAATTAATTTGGTTAATCTACATAGCCAAACTGGGTAATTCAGGCTCAAAAATATACTTTGAACTCTAAAGGTAAAGAGGAAGTTTTAATTCAAAAGAACTGACTCTCCTTGGAGACGCAGCATATTATATTTGAAAAGGAACTGAGCTGGAAAATAGATTTGGATGTCTGACACTTATGTGTGCTTTCCTTCATCATGTAGGAGAAGACCAATGTCTGGAAAGGAAACTGACATCAGGGACTTTTGGGGGAGCACAAGTTTGAGATCATCACCTGGGCTTGGTACTATTCCATCTCACACCGTCTGTATCTACATCAGTGAGCAGAGCTACATCTCTAGTACAGTAAACTGACATTGAGATAGAAGACCATTGGTTCACAAGAAAAAGTAAATTGGAGTCCAGGTTCTGCCATTTACTAGTCATGTCTCCTTGAATAAACTGGTTAAGTCTTTGTGGCTCTATTTTTCCTTTTCTGGAAAAAAATTGGGGATAATTTACCTTCATTGCTTGCCCCAGAAGAGGGTAGTGAGAGAAGCACTTTCTAAAGTACTGTCAAATTTGCTTATGCCTAGTTGACATAATTAAAATGTACCAGATTTTCAGAGGCCACATCAGCTGGGAGAGATTCCTAGTCCAATGGATGATAGACCAAAGATCTAAAGGAGCTCCTTATGGATTAGGACACAGTTGAACTAAGATGAAATTTGATATGGACAAATGTTGAATCTTATCCTTGAGTTAAAAAAATGAGCTTTCTTTGTCCAAGATGGGAGAGTCATGGACAGATGGTAACTTATGAAAAAAGACATTGGGTTTTGGTGGATGGTAAACAGTCTCAATAGAGATAGATGGTGGCACAGTGGATATAGAGTACTAGGCTTGCACTCAGAAAGATCTGAGTTCAGATCTGACCTCACAAACTTATTAGCTGTATGACTTTGGTTAAATCATTTAACCTCTGTTCACCCCATTTTCCTCAAATGTAAAATGGGGACAGAATTTACCCCACTTTACCTTATTATACATTTACCTCCCAGAGTTATTGTGAGGATAAAATGAGGTTATATTTGTAAAAATGTTTAACATAGGGCTATACTCTTTGAATGTTTATTCCTTTCCCTATCATTTCCCCCCATAACAGGCAACAATGAGGTATAGAAACCAAGAAAGCGAATATAATCTTTGCCTTAGAAGCAAAGCTTCTAAAAATAAGAAAATGATGGTCCTATTGTATTTTCCTGGATCAGACCATATTTAAAGTATTATTTTCAGTTCTGGTGCCATATTTGAAGAAGGATATTGATAAACTAGAGGTCATTCAGTGGTGGACAATTAGTATAATGAAAAGCATAGAGTTCATGCCATTTGTGTGCAGGGGCAGGACTCCACTGACACCCCAATTAATGGAATCACAGAAGTCCTGGACATTTCAAAAGAATCAATCAAAAATCCAAACTAGTGTAAGATTTTTATTACTTTGAGAAGGATACAGGATTTTGGCCATTGGATGAAAGGCAATTAATGTCATGAACAAAAGAACTTATAAATGGTTGAGAACAAATCACATGTCTTAAACTTAAAAAAACTTTATTTTTATTTTTTAACTACTCTTAAGCTTTAAAAGAAAAATAGCAAGCCAATTTGGAAACAGTTAATTGAAGAGTGGAGCAGTCTTAATGATGGAGGAGCTCCAGTTTGGAAGATTCTCGTTCTAAAGTTGGAGCCAAACCACTGAATGGGAATGACTTTGGGTGGAAGGAAAGCAGGCTGTCTTACTCTTTTCTCCTTCCTCAACTACCCTCCTCCTCCATTGGCTATGTCATCAGAGAGGCCTGACTAGCAGCAGTCAGGACGTTCAGCTGGGATCCAAGTGAAAGGACCAATGAGAGACAGTATATCCAACTGGTAGCAACAGTCAAGTGAAGAAAGGTAGTTTCAAGGGAATGTGAATCCTAGTAGTGGAGAGGAGAGCTGGTTATTTATTTCTACAAGGGAACTGATCTACAGAAGCCAACCTCATGAGAGGTCTGTAAAGTTTTAGTAACTGAGAGTTGTGAGTCCCCCGCCCCAACCCCCTTGGCCACATTTGTTCCCTATAAGTGTACATCACTAACTTTGTACAATAGGTTTCATCCTACTCTCCTCGGGGACCCTGGGAGCATATGCCCAGTGGTTTTAACTATGCTTTCTTAAGACATAATATTTGTTAAGAAGCTAGTTCAGTCTTTCTGATTATTTGTGGAAATGAACAAGTTGGAGCTCAGAAACCCAATTCCTCCTGCTAACCCCCAAGATTCTGAGAGTAGTAATTGCCTCTCTGAGGACTCAGCTCATCAATGCAAGTGTCAAGTTAAGAGAGTTGCTCCAAAGGAGGTGTTATGACAGAGTAAGTCTTGAAGGAATTTATCCTGAAGAAGAGAAGAAGAAAATGCCTACACTGTCTTCTTTTAAAAAATTTCTTACCTTCTGTCTTAGAATTGATATGTATCAGTTCCAATGCAAAGGACTTCTAAGGGCTAGAGAAACTGGGGTTAAGTGACTTGCCCAGGGTCACACAGCTAGGAGGTGTTTGAGGTCAGATTCGAACCAAGAACTTCCCATCTTTATCCACTTAACCATCTAACTGCCCCCATTATAGGTTCTTTAAGTCATCTTAAAGAGGAATTAGATGGAGGCAGCTGGGTGACTCAGTGGATTGAGAGCTTAGGCTTAGAGACAGGAGGTCCTGAGTTCAAACCTGGCCTCAGATACTTCTGAGCTGGGTGACCCTGGGCAAGTCACTTAACAGCCATTATCTAGCCCTTGTCATTCTTCTGTCTTGGAATCAATACACAGTATCGATTCTAAGATGGAAGGCAAGGGTTTTTTACAAAAGAGGAATTAGATGCATTCTGGTGGCAATGAGGGCAGAACCAGGAACTTCAAAGTGATAATTCGAGTTTTGATATACAAAACAAAATTCTAAACTACTAGTTATCTAATAGCAAAATGGGCTGGTAGGTAGTGAGTGAGAGAGACCTTCTTGAGTGAAAGCATGCTGGAGAAACTTCTTTTTTTGGCTAAAGGTGGGACTAGATGGCCACTGAAGCCCTTTTCTACTCTGATATCGTATGACACGAATAGGAACTGAAATGGTTTTGGTTTTAGTGTGACTGATATTCATACGAAGCTGTCTTTCCTATTTGAAGAATTTGAGATTAGAACTTGACAAAGAGCACTTGGTGCGGATGCTACCATGTCAGCCATGGGAAGTCCTCACTCTTATTGTCTCGGCTGCTTAGCCATTCTGCCTTCTCTATAGATCAGTGATCAGTGTCTGAGTCTTTTGTGAAAAATGTAGTTGGATTGCATTGTTCTACACATTGTTTTGTTACACGGACATTTCTTGGTGTTTCATATCTATATCTATATCTATCTATCTCTATCTCTATCTCTATCTCTATCTCTATCTCTACATCTACATCTA